>NW_022436984.1:18897517-19140107 GCF_009761245.1 Sapajus apella
ACACACACACACACACACACACACACACACACACACACACACACACACACACACACACACAGAAGACAACTTCTGTTTTCAATAAGCTGATAAACTGGCCAAGGAGGCGCAGTAATGAGGATTATTTTCTTACACATGCTTAACACATGTATGAATGTTGAAGTTCTGCTGTATTCTTATATAGGAAACTTTTAGAGGACTTAAAGGTAAAATCCACACCTGTAGGTAGCTCAGATCTCACATAAAGTAAAAAGTCACCCCTGGCATCAATCACCAGGAAAAACAAAAACTCCCAATGAGAAATAGGAACTGAAAAGGAAGTAGACTCTAGAAAACCAAGAGTAAAGACTCCAAGCCCTTTGAATATTTGACTCCAGGACCAGATTTTAAAGACTCAAAGTGTCTAAATTTTTACTAAACATGGTCATTGCCACATAGAAGCAAGCCAAGACACAGAAGGAAGGCATACTTCAAATGAATCACACACTGAAGACACAGCTAGACTTTGAAATTAGAGTAATTAGAACCATATAATGATTCTCCATTTTATTATCTTCTACTTTCATAGTCTTGTTGAAATGTTATAATTCTGTCTCACCTATAATTCTGTGACAGTTATTTACCCACACGGCCCAGTGGTTAAGAAGAAACAGCAGTCTCTTTAGCAGTGGGAGACCTAAGGGATTGCTATTTCTCAGAAGATATGGTCTAAATATTTTTTCCAACACACTATTAGGAGATACCCTCTCAGTGCCAACATGAGAGATTCTGGATTTTATTTTTTTTATAAACGAAAGTACCATTTATCATAGAAATTATGTACACAAATAATATGTGCACGTTTACTGGGTATGTGGCCTCTGCAAGCCTTAGTTTCCTCATTTTTAAAGTGAGGATAAAAATAAGTGTCTCATAGGGCAATAGAGAGGATAAAATAATCTTGGTAACACACTTTCGCATACACCAAGGGCTTAAAAACTTACCGTTGGCAGCTCCCAGTAGAACTACTATTTCTATTCCTTCTGCCATTATTATTATAAGGCAAGCACCAGAAGTATACATGGTAAGGAGACAGATCACACTGAGCTGCTGTGCTAAGAAGCAGCTTCAAAGGAGAAGCAAGATTTTTAGCTGGGATTTGAGTTTAAGAAGATGATCATTTTAGAGAGGGAATTATGTCATGAAACAGCTGAAGGGAAACTACAAGCTCTTTTGGATATAAGAACGCTTTTGGCTTTAAGATTAATGTAAAAATTTCATATATGTATCTCCAGGTATAGATTTCAAAAACAGGTAAAAAAATCTAATGAAAATATTTAAGGAAAAAAATTAAATAAAAGATCTATTACTAACCGAGTGGTCTAAATATTCAATTATTATTCAGAAAAATGCATTGATCTGATCTAATATTTTGCTTGTGATACCAACTGCTTTCACGAGATGTATCAAAGTATCTTAATTTCTTCACACACACAAGATTTTGACTATTCTACATTACAGAAATCAAAGCAATCAAATACAACTAAAATCAAAGCAGACTGTTTTAAGTAAAACGTGATCAAATGACAACCCTATTAGCAAGATGAGAGACTAGTAATTTTACAAATATTTGGCAATAAACTAAAAGTCTGTGTACATTCATAAATTTGTATTACAAATATTTTTATGTTACTATATTACTTTTTGCCAACAAAAAGCTTTAATAATATTTTGTAACAATAACAAAAGACCTTAGGATATTTTATTATTTTTATTATTGAACTCCCTGGCATTTAATTTTGCTAAAGACTTCTTCCTCTTTTCCATAATTTCAATTGTTAGTCCAATCAACCACTTTCTTTCTAATATGTCAATTCTTATGCATGTAGTGTAAGTTTTAAATTTTCTTGGATATTTAAACTATTTAGCTTGCCACACATCCATGCCCAAAATATCAAAATCACATGTTTTTGTGATGGCCCATAGTTTCTTACCTGCACTTCTTAAATTAGGGTCCAGCCCTGGCATCTCTTTGTTAGCTTCAGGGCTGACACTGTAGATTGATGCTCCTGCTTCACTGACGATACTGAGAAGACAGAAAAAGGGGAATATCATTTTTCAAACTTCCTGCACGGTCAAAGAAAATAAATGAATCAAGCCAGGCATTAGAAGAAAAAAAACTAACAGGGCAAAGTGTTCTCTTCATGTCTCAATGATACTGACAGAATCTAATACTTCATTAATATAAAGTGATTATGCAGTGTTTTTTTTCTACATATGAAATACACAGGCTTTAATCCATAATGAATTCAATCAGTTGCTTTCTCTATCACTGGTAACAAGAGACGGTTTATAGATTAATACAATGAATACTCTCCCATGATGCCAACTTCAAAATTTTCAGAATATACTTAGCCTCTCCTGTGTTTATATTCCATTACTGACTGACATTTATGATTCCTATCTGAATTAATCATTCTAAGGCATCTTGGAAAGCATATGGACTTATGTGTGTACATGTGCACATGCAGACATACAAAAAACCCCACCATCATCAGCACCGTTATTGTTATTACCTGGTTATAATTAACAACCACAACATGAAAAAGAAAGAGGTCAGACAAGAAGTCATCCCACTTCTTTTCAGGAGGGTCTGAAAATCATCAGCCTTTATTGAACTTAAAGCCTTCTACACAGGCAGGTGTTAATTCATTTCATCATTTATTTAATCAGATAATCACACAAATCATTCTCTTCCTCTATTCTTTGTCTCCACAAACCGCAATGAGAATACTGTCTTACAGCTGACATTTATATGGTGATTACCATTTGTACAGCTTATCAAAAATTTTTACATTAGCGTTCTCCTTTATGACATAACATGCAAAGAAACATCTACTCTAAGTATATACAATACCTGTGGCTGTATACCATGTGACCATGGTATAGATGTTTAGGTGTCAACATTCAAAACCAGAAACATGTTAGGGCTCACTTTTTAATCCACTCTTCGCAACCTCTCCCTTTCACTGCTCCTTGGTATTTATTTCAATTGTATGAGATAAATTTAGTGGATGACATTTAGCATATTGCTCCACCGCAACAAATGAACATTGAGAAATAAAATGTCGAAAAGCCAGTTTGCTATCCCTATCTTTGGAGAATTCTTGAATAAATTTTTATGACAAATGTAAGCCACTCCAACTTGAGAAGATTATTCTGGGGAATGTGAGAACTTCTCTTTCTGCAATCTAGATCTACTATTCTAAATTTAAAGAGAAAAAATAAACACTATAACTGAAAAGAAAGGCTGCTCATCCTGTTTTTCATCATCACTATCATCATGATACAGTAAGAGCTAACTGAGTGCACATTATACACAAAACAAAAAACTGCTTTACAGACATTATCTCATTTAATGGAGCAGGTTCCATTTTTAGAATAAGTAATATGCCCAAGATCACATCGCTGGTAAGGAACTGAGTTAGATTTGGACCCTAACCTGCCTGATTTCCATGTCTAAGCCCTTAACCAGCACAACCAGGTCTCAAACTCTCAATAAAATGAGAACTCATATTTTTAAATGCAACATCTTTTCTAAGGAAGAGCCACTTTATTAAATAAGAGATCCATAAAAACTTCTCCTTTGCCTTTATCTTTGATCAAAAGGTAAAGTGAATTTTGCTCACTTAAGTATCTAAAGTAGAACTTAAGGGCATATAGGAGCCAAATATGTTCCATAACTTCAGAGGCCAGCTTTAAAATTAAAAGGTAATAATGCTTTTTCTCCAAAATAAAATTTAGATTATGCTTATCTTCTAATATAACGATCAAAGAGAAAATGTAATGTTAAATAAAGCTTGTAGTGAATAAAATGTAGTGTGACATAATAATGTGATGTTAAAACTAACTTAAGAAGTGATTTTTTCAGTTCCATTATAGTGGCATTTCCTAACTGGGGGCTCTTGGACTACTGGGCAGGGAGAGGCAAGATTCGTCAGAACTATACATAAAATGTGTTTATATAAATTTCCTCCCTAGGAAAAGGGGTTCTATCATTCAATGATTACTTAAAGAAATTTGTGACCCCAAAAAAGGTTAAGAAACACTACTACAGGATAAGAATATTTAGCCACCAGCTATGGAAAATTCAGTCTTAAATACAAATTAAAATTCAATCTAACAAAAGGTCTTTTCTAAAAAAGCAAGAGTATTCATGAAGTGCAGGCCAGACCTATTATTAAGAGAATATTTTTAAAAATCTTACCACAGATTTATTTTCTATCATTTCCAGAAGCCTGCAAGGTTACAACTATTTAAATAAAAGGAACTTAAATGATAAATAAAAATTCCAATTAACTGTGGTTTTTAGCAGTTGGGTACCTGAAAATTCGCTGCGCTCTTGGAGGTTATAATTTTCAATAGACTGAGGGAAACTACTGCAAAGAAAAACACTCAGATAATAAATATTCCTCCAAATACCATACTGCCATTTCTTTTAAACAGAGCAATACAAAACAGATGTGACTCACTGCACCCAAAGATTTCGGATTAACATTAATATTAAATCAATGCAAAATGTAGTAAATTTCATGTTTTTTAGTTATACAATAGTATGTATCTAATAAACGGTTCAGTGTTCAGCATAGATCAGAAAGCTTAAATAATCTAAATGAACAGAAAAATCTCAACACTGATTACTTCAATGTAAAACATGTTAGGACCGAAGAAGTATATATAACAAGAATTAATGAAACAAATCAAACTGGGAGTGGTGATGACTTTTTTCCCATAAGTTGCTAAGAACAAAAGCTATAATACTCTCCCTTTTACATTCCTATTTAAGAGTTCAAGAATAGATGCTTGCCAAAAGTATACTAGATTAACGAAAACACTTTCTGTTTAATAGGAAGTTTTCCAGTAAACTATTGGGAAATTATTCTAATTATCTCTAATATATTTTGAAGAAAGCAAAAATGAACTTTATATAAAATTCATACAGCTAACGATTTAGTATTACATTTCACAAAACAAATTTCTCACCAGTATAAACAAATTAGGCTCAAAATCCTAGCAATTTGATTATTTTATATATTTTGTCATGAAGCAGATAAGACTGAGTAGAATTTATTATCTGGGGGGATTTTAACTGCCACAGTTGTAATTCAACTAATGTTTACAGATTATTACAGTGGAAGGCCCTTCGAATTGCTACAGTTTAGACATCACCTAAACCAATACATTAGTATTCCAAGCTTTAGATATAAGAAAGTACATTTCAGAAGCTACCATAGAGTTTACGTTTTACCAGATCTACAATATGCTAATTCTCTAAAATTAAAATGACAATTGAAAAGAGATTTTATTTAATTAAGCACTATTTTTAGTATTTTCATTTTAAGGAAACAAACCACACACTTAAAACCTATAAAGCAAGTAAAGTCCCTACAATATTGATGCATTCACTTTCAAATTTTTTGACAAAAATCCGTGAGTTAAAAACGCTAAATTTTATCTTGAGTAAAATTCAATGATGTTACTAACACTAATCATTAATCAATATAGTTTGTTTTCATTATAAAAAACATATGTTTAAATAACAGAATTGATATCTCTACAATTTATAAGTCTTTTCTACAATGACAGGTTGCATGTTGATGAGCCTTTTAAAACTAGGTTTCCAAAAACGTTTCCTAAAGTGACTATTCATTCTAACAGTAAGAAAATGTTATTATCATTATTATGTTTTACCAGATTGAAATGGGAAGGTGGTATTATTTTCATGAAAAAGAAAAACTAGGTTTTTTTTTTTTTTTTTTTTAAGTTACTGGGGTAATAGTTTTCACATTCATCTACAAGTTTTCATGAAGACTGCATAAATCTCTTTTCTTCCCATTTCCCAAATATGAAAATAACTTTGTTTTTTCTGACTTTAAAATAAATTACATGCTTTCTCTTATGTTAACAGAAGAACTTAAAAGTAATTTGCTTATATAAAAATGCAGTTATTTAGTAACATACCAAAAATCAACTGGGATATAATTCCTTAATGCTGACTGATATGTTCTTAATTCTTTACAAAAGTATATTAGAATTCCTCAAGCTGTACAAAAATCTAGCACTTTCCTCTTTTCCTTCCTTCTGCCTATCGAAAATGAATGTATTAAAAAGCTACTACGGTAAATGCCTTGCTCATCTCACTAAACTTTTAAAAATAATTTATCTAAAAAACATTCCTCCAACTTGTCAGACTGAGAAACATATCCTGAGAGGTTAAATGACTTGCACTACATTTCTCAACAAATAATAGAAAGCACTAAAAACATGAACCAACATAAATCTTGATTACTTGCATATGAGATAATCTGTTCTGAAGTATCAAAAGAATAGCTGTTTGTATTTTAGGGATAGGAGACAAGACCAAAAATTAAACTACCACAAATAGAAGGGGCTCTAAGATGTAATGCTTAAAGGCTATAGCTTACTTCTAAGAAAATAGCAAAGCAATTTTAAATTCTTTTATTTAATGATAAATTTTAATTTCAGGGATTCTCAAATGAGCAATATCCAGTCATCCACTTAGGTAAGGCCTGGTGCAGTGGTGAATGCCTGTAATCCCAGCACTTTGGGAGGCCAAGGCGAATGGATCACCTGAAGTCAGGAGTTCGAGACCAGCTTGACTAATATGGTGAGACCCCCGTCTCTACTAAATACAAAAACAAAAACAAAAAAAATTAGCCAAGTGTGGTGGTGCATGCCTGTAATCTCAGATACTCGGAAGGCTGAGACAGGAAAGTCGCTTGAATCCGGGAGGCAGAGGTTGCAGAACAGAGATCACACCATTGCACTCTAGCCTGGGCAACAAGAGCAAAACTTTATCTCAAAAAACAAACAAACAAAAATATTCCGGTAATCTAGTGATGAAGAGGACATAGGGAAACAAGAGAATCATGTCCTGTCAAAGACTTTCAAATTGTAGAACTCTAGGATAGTAAATTGAAAATTAGATCAAAAATCATAAAAATGTACGTTCTCTCTGAACTATTTTTAACAATATACATGAAAATGTAAAAATTCAAAAAAATTAAACTGCACTATTTATGATAGCACAACTGTGACTGAAACAAAGTGGAAAAAAATGCCTACCACTAAAAGGCTCGTTTATGCTGTCATTAAAAATTATTATTGTAAAATACTTTATCTCATGTAAAATAGTTATGATAAATTAACTTAAAAAAACTTGTTAAAAAACAGAAGGCTTAGATAATATAATGTTAACAGTACTGAAACATGTATTATTAGTTTAATTGTATTCTTCTTTCTTTAAGTTTTTCTGCAATAACCATGTAATACTCATATGTAACCAGAAAAGGTTTAAAATGTAAGAACAATTATCAAACTGGTCAAGGAATCATATCCGATAATGACCAACATTTTTTAAAATTTACCAAGCTTTCTTTTAAAGTTATTAAAGTTATTGTGAACTTAAATCTGGGTAAACATATCATTTATTTGTAGATCTCAAGCAATGACATTTTATGATATTATTATGATAATGTAAGAGAAAGATAACGAAGCAAAAAGGCAAGAATAAGTTCTCAACTTTTACACATAGGCCATATAAGAAGCAAATGAATGATGAAAAATCTTATAAGAAAATATATATCATACATCCTTAAATTTCACTTGGTCCTTGCCCTCTTGAATTTTACTTGACCTCCTAAGTTATCCTTCATGATCACTAAGGCATAATCAGCTCACTATCTATCTACACTATAAAAGATCTGAGGCGATGCAGTAGTATGCCAAGAAAGTAGTATGCGTGAAAAAATACTAAGGGCAAAATATGGTGAAGCAGAAAAAGAGAAAGAAAACACACAACCTTATTATTTCAATACCAGAAGAGTTTACCTTTAGATATGTAACACTAGCACCATCTGGTGGAGGACAAGTTAGAAGCAATTCTTTAACTACCATGTTTTTTGTTTTCTGGGTTTTTTTTAATTTGTTATGTTTCAATAAAGATGATCATTTTCCACAGAGAACAACTCTAGCAATGGTACAGTTATCACACAAAGGATCCATACCAAGCCTGGGAGAATATAAAAAGTCTACCAACCAGAGGACCTAAGTGACATCCTACCAACTCTTAGCTACAGAGCAATCTTTCAAAAGAACAGAATTCTCTTGGCTACCTTTCTTTTGGTGCCCCATACCACACTGGATGAAAAGAACATTTTCCAGCCACAAAAGAAACCTAAAATGGACAGACCTGAATTACCAACTAACAAGGAGAACTTTAATTTGGAGTTTGGGGTTCCAAACTTCACAGATAGGGAAAAGCAAATCAGCAAACTGAAGGACAAAGAAGATGGAAAGTTTGTCTCCCATTTGTAGATTAAGCTCCTCTACTGAGGCAGAAAAAATTTTAACAAAGAATGGCATGAGCAGAAATTGTTGTTTCCTGTTACCTTCCACAGAAAGCATCTCTCTTCCTCTCTCTTCCCTCCCTCCCCACCTTCTGCTTTCCTTTTTCAAAATCCCTCTTTTATCTTTTTTCTCTACCTATATCTGATACCAACATAAAGTTGTTGTAAGTACTGCATGGTACCACTAAGGGAACTGAAGAAAAAAAATGACACAGGACCAACCATAAGACCTGGTGCATAAGTGGCATTAGACTAGGCAAGAGGCAAGGGCCTGGCTGATTCTGGGACAGGAAAAGCAGGCTCAGAGAGAGGCACACTAGCCGTGGAAGAAACCGTTGTTTGCAACAGTACTATAAACATTCCAGGTTCACTGCTAACAAGATAAAAAAAAAAACCTAAGGAGGCAGGGAATAAACACTGTTCTAATTTTATAATTAAAATTGTTCTTTGGTCAACATTTTGAAATGTATTGACTTAAAAAACATGGTGTGTAAAACCCACCTGCCATCCCAGCACATCCAAAAGCTGCTTCTCCTGATTCTTGCAGTTAACTCCAAAATTATCAAATTTTTATGTGCTCAAATTTGTATTTACTCATGTAATACCAGATTATCTGTATTTGTTTAAACAAGTGCAAATTTATTCAGATACAAATCTGAGAGTTGCACGGAGAATTGTACAGTTTTCTTAACAAAGGGAAAAGTTTGTTTCCTTTATTCTTCTACTGCTCCTATGTTTTGTTTTGTTTTGTTTTTATTTTTAGCTTACATGCATCTGCGGGAGTTTGTCCAGTAATAAATACGAGACGTTCAGATTGCTATGGCATAGATTTTTTAGAATATAATATAATGCAAATTATTCTACTCCATCATTATTTAATAAGACAGAATTAGCCAACTTTGAGAATATTCTAATATTTTGCTATCTTTTCCCAATAATACTATTATAAAAGAACAAAAAGGAAACCCCAAATAAACAGAAAAAAAATGAAAAAGACAGTAAAAAGTAAAATATAATAATAAAAAGAGAAAGACAGAAGCAGAGATATACTTTGCCAGCAACAACAGCCCAGTTCTTTTTTACCTATGGCTGAATAAGGTTTTGGAAATAACAATGGTCTGTTATATTCACTACGAAACAATCTCAGTGAACTCCACTAATAAATGACATACATTTGTGATGCCATTTCTCACGCCTCCCTTTTCCCCATCTCTTACATTGGTTTGTCCCTCTCTCCACAATCTCTACTTCGCTCTGAACTTATATCTCAGCAGGAGTCACCACTATCCAGTCAAAGGAGACCTTATCTACAAATTTCATCTAACATACTCACCACCCAGTAGCCTCTAGTTTGGATCCTGAAGCTCTATTCTGAAGCAGCCTCAACCTTTAAAATTTCTGTTGGCCACCCAGCTAATGCTGAAAAAAATCCTGAAATACACATGCTATGTACAGATCAGCCTGTTTTCTAATCATGGTTTTTCAAGTACACTGAACAGATGGAGGGAAAGAATGAGTCGCTCAATTCAGCCGGCTGCTCCATTTACTTCTTTATCTATAGTCAGATCTTTACTTTTTTGGGATCACTGCACATTTCTGACTCTGCTATATTACACTTTGTAAATATTTAGGAGACATAATTCCTTTCAAGGATCTAAACTTCTACTGTCGTTATGGCAAATGAACCTGTTTATACTATGTTCATTAACTAACAGCAAGCTCAAAAGAACACAGAAATTTACTAACATGTGGTATACAAACATCACAATCATAACAGCTTCTCATGGGGACATATCAAGAACATGAAAGGCCAGTTTATTTTTACTCTCATTGCCCTATAATTTCCTTTAACTCTACTAGAACAGTCCTTAATTCAAACCTTTCCTGCAGTTACAGGAATAGGGTAGTAGATTGAATGTACATAAACGGTACCAAAATAACCCACATTTCCATTTAACTTTCCTTGAATCTAGAGCAGTAATTCTCCAACTGGAGCCTACATCAGAATTAGCTGGAAGGTTTGCTAAAACAGATTGCTGGGCCCCACCCCCACAACTGGGGCTGAGAATTTGCATTGCTAAGAAGTTCACTGGTGAATTAGACACTTCTGGTCCAGGGACCACACTTTTTAAGGTTTGCTGAGGTACAATTTACATTCCATAAAATTAACCCATGTTAGGTGTATATAATTCAATGACTTTTAGTAAATGGTGTACAACCATCACCAAAATTCAATTTCATGTAATTTTTTTTTTTTTTTAAGAAACTGCTTAGGCACAATGAATGATGCAGTTTGTTCATATACTTGACAATACTTGTTATTTGTCTGTCTTTTTACTATCGATATTTTAGTGGTTATGAAGTGGTATCTACTTAAAATTTAATTTACATTTCTTTAAACACTAATGATGCCAGTCATTTATTCAATGTACTTACTGGCCTTTTCTAATCTTCTTTAGTAAAATATCTATTCTGGTTTTTAATTGGTTTATCTCCTTACTAGTGAGTCAGATGTGTTCTTTATGTATTCCAACTACAAGTCTTTTATCAGATACATGATTTGCAATTATTTTCTCCCAATTTTGGTTTATCTTGTCATTCTCTTAGTGGTTTTCTGAAACACGAAGTTGTGTATGCTCATTTTGGTTTTTGAAAATTATTTGACGTATAATTGTTATGCACATTTTGGGGGGTACATGAAATATTTTGATACCTGCATATAATCTGTAATGATCAAATCAGGGTGGGATATCTATCTGTCACCTCAACCATCTATCTTTTCTTTGTGTTGCGAACATCACAATTCGCTTCTCGCTATTTTAAAATATATAATGAATTACTGTTAACTATAATCTCCCCACCATACTACTGAACTTACTCCTTCTACGTAACTTCTTCATGCCCCCAGCTCTGGTGAATATCATTCTACTCTCTATCTCCATGAGGTTAAATTTTTTGTCTCCCACATATGAGTCAGAACATGCAATATTTGTCTTTCCACGCCTGACTTATTTCAGTTAGCATAATGGCCTCTAGTTCCATCCATGTTGCTGCAAATGACAGGGTTTCATCCTTTTTTATGGCTGAATAATATCCCATTGGGTATAATACCATATTTTATTTATCCATTCATCAGTTGACGGACACTTAGACTGATTTCCTATCTTAGCTAATGTAAATAGTGTTGCAATAAACATGGGAGTACAGGTATCTCTTCAATATACTAAGTTCCTTTCTTTTGGATATATACTCAGCAGTGGGATTGCTGACTTACACGGCAGTTCTATTTTTAGTGTTTTAAGGAACGTGCAGAGAGTTTCCCATGGCTATACTACTATGACAATACTACGTTAGCTTCCCACCAACAGTGTATGACTGTTCCCATTTCTCTACATCCTCTCCAGCATTTGTGATATTTTACCTTTTTGATAAGTCATTCTGTGGTGAAATGATGTCTCATTGTGGTTTTGATTTACATTTTCTTGATGATTATGATGCCTAGCCTTTCTTTAATATATCTAGTGGTTATTTGTATGTCTTCTTTTGAGAAATGTCTGTTCAGGTCTCTTGGCTATCTTTTAATCACAGTATTTGTGGGTTTTCTTTTGCTATTGAGTTATTTCAGTTCCTTATATGTTCTAGTTATTAATCCCTTTCTGACAGATAGTTTGCAAATTTCTCCTAGTCAGTAGGTTGTTTTTTCACTTTGTTGATTGTTTCCTTTGTTGTGCAGCAGCTTTTAGCTTGATGTAATCCCATTTGGCTATTTTTGATTTTGTTGCCTGTGCTTTTGAGGTCTTACCCCAAAAACCTTTGCCCAGACCACTGTTCTGCAGCATTTCCCCAATGTTTTCTTTTAGCAGTTTCATAGTTTCAGGTCTTACATTTAACTCTTTATCCATTTTTAAATTTTATATATGGTGAAAAACAGGGACCTAGTTTCATTCTTCTGCACATGGATACCCAGTTTTCCCAGCATCATTTATTTATTTATTTATCTATCTATCTCAGCAAGGCAATTTTACTTTCTGAAGAAAGGGTAAAGGCAGACATATTTATCCCTTATGCATTGGGTCCTTTTTGCTGTGTCCTATCTCCATTGGTTGGAACCAGACTTCACTATCATTTTTTTTATTGCACTTTAGGTGTTGGGGTACATGTGAAGAACATGTAAGATTGTTGCATAGGTACACACATGGCAGTGTGGTTTGCTGCCTTCCTCCCCATCACCTATATCTGGCATTTCTCCCCATGCTATCTCTCCCCAACTCCCTACCCCACACTGTCCCTCCCATTTCCCCCCCACAGACCCCAGTGTGTGATGCTCCCCTCCCTGTGTCCATGTGTTCTCATTGTTCAACACCTGCCCATGAGTGAGAACATGCGGTGTTTGATTTTCTGTTCTTGTGTCGGTTTGCTGAGAATGATGGTTTCCAGATTCACCCATGTCCATACAAAGGACACAAACTCATCGTTTTTTATGGCTGCATAGTATGCCATGGTGTATATGTGCCACATTTTCCCTGTCCAGTCTATCATCTATGGGCATTTGGGTTGGTTCCAAGTCTTTGCTATTGTAAGCAGTGCTGCAATGAACATTCATTTGCATGTGTCCTTATAATAGAACCATTTATAATCCTTTGGATATATACCCAGTAATGGGATTGCTGGGTCCAAATGGAATTTCTATTTCTAGATCCTTGAGGAATCGCCACACTGTCTTCCACAATGGTTGAACTAATTTACACTCCCACCAACAGTGCAAAAGTGTTCCTATTTCTCCACATCCTCTCCAGCATCTGTTGTCTCCAGATTTTTTAATGATCGCCATTCTAACTGGCGTGAGATGGTATCTCAATGTAGTTTTGATTTGCATTTCTCTGACGACCAGTGATGATGAGCATTTTTTCATGTGTTTGTTGGCCTAATGTATGTCTTCTTTTGTAAAGAGTCTGTTCATATCCTTCACCCACTTTTGAATGGGCTTGTTTTTTTCTTGTAAATCTATTTTAGTTCTTTGTAGATTCTGGAGATTAGCCCTTTAGATGGGTAGATTGCAAAATTTTTTTCCCATTCTGTTGGTTGCCGGTTTACTCTAAGGACTGTTTCTTTTGCTGTGCAAAAGCTCTGGAGTTTGATTAGGTCCCATTTGTCTATTTTGGCTTTTGTTGCCAATGCTTTTGGTGTTTTAGTCATGAGGTCCTTGCCTATGCCTGTGTCCTGAATGGTTTTGCCTACATTTTCTTCCAGGGTGTTTATGGTGTTAGGTCTTATGTTTAAGTATTCAATCCATCTGAAGTTAATTTTAGTGTAAGGTGTCAGGAAGGGGTCCAGTATCTGCTTTCTGCACATGGCTAGCCAGTTGTCCCAACACCATTTATTAAACAGGGAATCCTTTCCCCATTGTTTTTGTCAGGTTTGTCAAAGATTAGATGGTTGTAGATGTGTGGCGTTGCCTCCAAAGTCTCTGTTCTGTTCCATTGGTCTGTACCTCTGTTTTGGTACCAGTACCATGCTGTTTGGATTACTGCAGACTTGTAGTATAGTTTGAAGTCAGGTACTGTGATGCCTCCAGCTTTGTTCTTTTTGCTTAGAATTGACTTGGCTATGCAGGCTCTCTTTTGGTTCCATATGAAGTTTAAGGTGTTTTTTTCCAGTTCTGTGAAGAAGGTCATTGGTAGCTTGATGGGGATAGCGTTGAATCTGTAAATTACTGTGGGAAGTATGGCCATTTTCACGATATTAATTCTTCCTAACCGTGAGTATGGAATGTTTCTCCATCTGTTTGTGTCCTCTCTTATTTCATTGAGCAGTGGTTTGTAGTTTTCCTTGAAGAGGTACTTTACATTCTTTGTTAGTTGTATTCCTAGGTATTTTATTCTCTTTGTAGCAATTGTGAATGGCAGTTCATTCTGGATTTGGCTCTCTTTAAGTCTGCTCTTGGTGTATAGGAATGCTTGTGATTTTTGCACTTTGATTTTGTATCCTGAGACTTTGCTGAAGTTGCTTAACAGTTTAAGGAGATTTTGGGCTGAGATGATGGGGTCTTGTAAATACACAATCATGTCATCTGCAAATAGAGACAATTTGACTTCCTCCTTTCCTAACTTAATACCCTTTATTTCTTTTTCTTGCCTGATTGCTCTGGCTAGAACTTCCAGTACTACATTGAATAGGAGTGGTGAGAGAGGGCATCCTTGTCTAGTGCCAGATTTCAAAGGGAATGCTTCCAGTTTTTGCCCATTCAGTATGATATTGGCTGTGGGTTTGTCGTAAATAGCTTTTATTATTTTGCAATGCATTCCACTGATACCTAGTTTATTGAGGGTTTTCAGCATAAAGGGCTTTTAAATTTTGTCAAAGGCCTTCTCTGCATCTATTGAGATAATCATGTGGTTTTTGTCTTTGGTTCTGTTTATGTGGTGAATTATGTTTATAGACTTGCGTATGTTGAACCAGCCTTGCATCCCCGGGATGAAGCCTACTTGATTGTGATGGATAAGCTTTTTGATGTCCCAGCATCATTTATTAAAGAGGCTATCCTTTCCCCAATGTGTGTTCTTGGCACCAATGTCAAAATGAGTTGGCTCCAAGTGCACAGATATATTTCTGGGTTCTCTCTTCTGTTCCACTGGTCTATGTGTCTATGTTTTATGCCAGTATGCTGTTTTGGTTATGACAGCTTTGTAATATATTTAGAAATCAGGTGGTGTGATGCTTCCAGCTTTGTTTTTTTTGCTTGAGATTGCATTACCTATTTGGGGTCTTTAGTTGTTTCATTTGAATTTGTAGTATTTTTTTATTTCTTTGAAGAATGTCATTGGTATTTTGATAGCTATTGCATTGAATCTGTAGACCACTTTGGGTAATAAAGACATTTTAATAATATTAATCCTTCCAATCCACGAGCATAGAATATTATTCCAATTTTCTGTGTCCTCTTTAATTTCTTTCACCAGTATTTTATAATTTTCCTTGGAGAGATCTTTCACATCTTTAAATTGATTCCGTGTGTGTCTGTGTGTCTGCGTGTGTGTATAGCTATTATAAATGAGAATGCTTTCTTGATTTCTTTTCCAGATTGCTGATAGTATACATAAACAATATTGATTTTTTTTTTTTGAGACGGAGTCTTGCTCTGTCACCTAGGCTGGAAGTGCAGTGGTGCAATCTTGGCTCACTGCAATTTCTACCTCCCAGGTTCAAGCAATTCTCCTGCTTCAGCCTCCTCAGTAGCTGGGACTACAATAGCATCTGCCACCATGCCCAGCTAATTTTTACATTTTTAGTAGAGACAGGGTTTCACCATATTGGCCAGGCTGGTCTCAAATTCCTGATCTTGTGATCTGCCCGCCTTGGCCTCCCAACAAGCTGGGATTATAGGCAAGTGCCATTGCATCCAGCCAACGATATTGATTTTTGAATGTTGATTTTGTATTCTGCAACTTTACTCAATTCATTTATCACTTCTAAGAGTTTTTTGGTGTAGTCTTTAGATTTTTAAATATAAGATCATGTTATCTGCAAACAAGGATAATATGACTTCTTCCTTTCTAATTTGGATGCTCTTTATAGCTTTCTCTTGCCTAATTGCTCTGGCTAGGTCTTCCAGTATCATTTTGAATAGAAGTGGGAAAGTGGGCATACTTGTGTTGTTCTGGATCTTAGTAGAAAGGCTTTCAGTTTTTCGCATTCAATATGATATTAGCTGTTAGTTTGTCACATATGGACTTTATCGTGTTGAGGTATGTTCCTTTTATACCCAATTTCTTGAGAGTTTTCATGATGAAATGACACTGGATTTTACTGAATGCTTTTCAGCATCTATTGAAATGATCATATAGTTTTTGTTCTTGATTCTGTTGATATGATGTATCACATTTATTGATTTGCATATGTTGAACCATCCTTGCATCCCTGGGATGAATCTCACTTGAAACATAAAACTTGTAAATTTTTTTTAAAAATTGTAAATTTTTAATTTAAAATAGTTTTTAGACAAGATATTACTCAGTCACCCATGCTGGAGTGCAGTGGCATGATCATGCTCACTGCAGCCCCAAACTCCCAGGCTCAAGCAATATTCCTGCCTTGGCCTCCCGAAGTGCTGAGATTACAGGCTTAAGCCACTGTGCCCAGCAAAACTTTTTAATTTTGATGAAGTCTAGGACCATGGTCTCAGAATCACTAGAATCACTGTTCTAAAGTCTCAAAACCTCAAAAGAAATACCATGCCCTTGAAAAATGTGAAAGCTTAAGAGTTTTCCATCTGCTAGCATGGGGAGAAATGCCAGATATAGGTGAAGGGGAGGAAGGCAACAAATCACACTGCAATGTGTGTAACTATGCAACAATCTTGCACGTTCTTCACATGTACCCCAAAACCTAAAATGCAATAAAAAAAAAAGAGTTTTCCATCTGTATAATATGTAAATGTCTCTCACAGCTTCTACTTTTCTGTTTTGTTTTAGCAAAGCCTATCATAACTGGCATCCTAAACATATTAACCCTTTTTGTGAAGAAGAGAAAATAAAACTTGCAACTGACTTTAATATATTATGTATTGAATAAATGTATTTTCATTTATTTCAGATTATGGGCCTGAGCTATCACCTAGGAACATCAGATGGAGAGTTCATACTAAAGAATATGGATTACTGAGCCAGTGTTTTCAGAATCATTGGTCAATCTACGGCTTTTGACATCCTACGTATGAAAAATGTAAGAAATATGTCTATTTTACAAATTAATGAGAAGAAAGATAAATGGTGCACCATGGTAAAGATTATAGAGAACAAGCACATTAGCTTAAAAATACATTTGATTTATCTTGGAATTTGTGTCTAATTTTATTAGCCATTTTCACCTTAGAGCCATTTAAAATAATTCACATACCAGTTCAGCCCTTTCTTTGTTGAAAATCTATTGTAATTCAAACTAAGAGGAACCAAAGATGTAGCTGAAGTTCAACTCATGTCTAATACCATAACTTGCAACTGTATGAAACATACTTCAACAAATATAAAACATGTTTGACTCAGGTTGAAATAATATTAAGGTTGTTCATTTCCAAGGTGAAACCCAAAATAATGCATGGTTTTTCCTTTGTGATTATTCACTTCCAAAAAGCAAATCCAAAGAGGAAGACGCTTATATGAACGCTATTTCTATAACCTAAGACATGTATTCTGGGATTCTATGGAAAAACTGTTACAATAGGAAGAATCCAGTTAAAAGATGAAGAAAGTTTAAATTTGCAACAAGAATCCTTCTTTATATAATTCAAGTCAGTCTAGCTAGCCCTAAGCAAGACCTTTCTTTACTGAAGAACTACCAAGCTTCTACTATAAAATATTTTCAAATATTTATGTTCCAATTCATGGATCTTATTGATAACAGCCATTAGTCCTCATTGCCTTCTAATTGCTAAAGATAGATTTCATATATCTAATTAGTATTCACAAATTATCTACTAGTCTTCACAAATTACACTATAAGGAACAAGCCTGTTAGCCAATATTCATTCTCCCTTTCCATGTGCCACTTAAAGCCATTTAAGAAGAAGCTTTCCAAAGTGATGCCAGAGGATGTAGCTTCATGTCTGACCCAAAATCTTTCAGCATGGTCTGATTCCTAATAAAATAACTTTTAGGGCATTTTCTCATCCAACCTCTTTATGTTTTCTTGCAATTCAAAAAGACTAGTCATTGGAGCTTATTTCCCAAATTATACCAAGTTAGACTATCGGCATCTCTATGACGCAATCAGACTTGAGATTCAAGATAAATATCAACATATGAGAAACATAGGAAATAGTTTACTCAATAGCATACAGCCAATTATAATTTAACCATAATATTGAAAGGCAATAATATGCAAAATAATAATAGTTTTTTAAGGCTTCCATTTTTTTTTTAACTAGAGTTCCATTTTCTTTCTTAAACAGGTAGCTATCAATTACTAGAAGGAAAAAACTTCTCACTTATTAAGTAAGCCCTTCTCCTGTCCTTCATTACTAATCAATCCTCTAGACTTGGAACATTTAGATGGCTCAAGGGGGAAAAGGGAAGAGGAAGCAGCAAGGACCTTAAACAGGAGGTCTTATGCCTGGCACTTTCAATTTGATGGTCATCAGTGTGTATATCTGTATGGCATAACAGAAGCCCATCCTCAAAAATCTGCAATTTCCTAGTGAAGTTTTTAATAAAAATGAGGAGTAAGGATGAGAATACCCCGCCAACCCTCAATAGTATCCAGTAAAGTACAGAAAACAATCACTAAAACCTTCGCTTTTACGAAGAGCAAATTAGTATCACACCAAACAGGTCCCGAGGAGAATAAAACATATAAACACAACCAAATCTTCTATACAAAACCTGTGGTGTACTCTCAAAAATAATTGAACTGTACCACTTCAGCAATTCATCTATGAACAAAAATGCCCTCAGCCTATTCCTGAGAAATGAAAAAATCAGTTATAACTGTCTTCATCTTGTCTGAAAATCTTGACATTTTTCAGCAAGTAAAGGTTCCAAATGGCAGGTGTCAGAATGTCTTAGCCTCACATGTGGTGCTAGAAGGCAGAAAAAGCAGCAGCAGCATGTGGTCATGTCAGAGCCACAAAGAAGCTGCCTAAAGAGCACATTCTGAAAAGAGCAAACCTCAGACTCAGTTAAATCAATCTAGTGCCAGATGCCACTATCAGAACAAAGCTGCAGTGCCAAGGATTAGCTGCCCAGAGAAACATTCAACTCAACGCTCTCACATAAGGGAAAATAGCTGAGCACAATGGCACCTGTCCATGTCCTGTGTGTATAATTTGGTCAAACTGGCTCCTTCTAGGCAGAGAAGAAAACAGCCACTGAGTTCTCTGCTTAGTCTACAAATGGGTATAATTTTCTCAAGGTCCTTTTCAGCTATTCTGAAATAAATAAGATTAATCTCCTGCATCTGTACAATACTTAAGAGCTTTATGAAAGCGTTTTAGGATCTACTAACTCAAACCCATTTTAATATTTATGGCTTTATACGGAAGTCAGGATCATAAGTAATCTCCTCATATTTGGAGTTAAGAGAGACCCAAAGAGTTAAATAATCAGAACAAAATAATCTAAAACCAAGACTCAAAAAAACCTGATCTCTGGACTGTTAGGTCAGACTTGTATTTAGATATCCTCTGCCTACTGTTCTCCACTTAGTCATTTTTTCACTGATTTTCCCAATAATAAGAAAGCTTTGGAGGCTTTTAAAAGCTGTTTGTGAAGGTCAGTCATTTTTGTCCCCAGAGTTTAATGTAATTGGCATGATAATGTACTTTGTTACTCCTCAAACCTGAATCCTAAAAAGACTAATAATGTTTAAGGAATACTCAAAGCAGGAGATGCTGGAGAAGCATACAGATCAGTGGTTTAGGGAGGAGCATTTACTGTCAAGCCATCTGGTTAGATACATCAGAAATCAAACTAGGATTCACTCAATGAGCAGTATATGATTAATAATACAATCCATTCATAGAAAAAACAAATCTGTTCTCATTTAGGTTTTTAATTCTCTATTGGAATACACAAAGGGATCACTGGGCCAAAGATTCATACTTCAAAACCACCTCAGTTCCTCTCTTATGGCACAAGATAAAGCACAAACTGGAGCCAGGACTTTACCTGTATTTGACTTAGTAATACTTTAACATAAAACAGTGCCAACAGAAAAACCTTTGGAAGCATCTAGAACAGATATGATCTTCTAATTCTCTCACAAAGAAGCTGGGTTTTCCTCTACAGTGTTTTTTACTCCCTAATGACATTTTTTATTATCCACTGACATTTATTTATTTGCTATATACTTGTGCCTAGTTCACACGAAAACAGGCCAGGGGAGCCTACATTACCTTGCCTTGTCATCAGCTAGCAAGTACTATTCTTCAACTCTGTGCTCAAGTTATTTCGTATCTTCATGTTTTCAGATCTTCATCTAAGGTCAATTAAAATATACAGCATGAAAATGATAAAAACACCTATTAATACAGACCCATAGTCATAGGAGGACTAAGAGTACTCTCATACATACGTTCTATAGTTTAAAAATCAAATGAAAATTAAATAAATTAAAATAAACTGCATATTAAATATTGTAATTCTTATTCAGGCCATTTAGTCTGCAGGTTTCTAGCTCTTTAAAACAGACTTGTTTTAAATTTTGGTAACATTTCCATGCCTGCTGTATTTTTTTCTACACACTTGGCTGACTTAATTGAATGCAGACTTCCTAACATTTCATGTGTCTGTTTTATAGATTGAAATAGACGAATTTGTTTTTCATTAATATGGATAAAAACTAATTTGTTCTATGATTTTAATAAGCATAGTCTTATGTAACTTGGCTTAATCAAAGAAGTGTAATGAGTGTCATTAGCTAAGTAACATTTAAGTGCCTTGGTTTGTCTGCTTGCTTTTCTGTGGATTAAAAAAACTGACAACTGTTAGTATGATTGTACAGTGACACTGGAAATTTTGAGGTATGTGTCTGGTTAGTCCTGCTTGTGTTTCAGTCGACATACATACCAAGTCTGACAAGGCAGAGCTTTTCTATTTCATGTGTCTGTTTACCATTTGCATGACCTTAAGCAATAAACATTTATCAACAGTATCAAACCTCATTTTTACCAACCCTCATTCTTTAGTAAAGATATGAGCACAAATTGATTTTTAATAAGACTATGTTTATTAATATCATAGAACATTCTCTGAAACCTAATCCATATTAGGCTGGGCGTAGTGGCTCGTGCCTGTAATCCCTGCACTGTGGGAGGCCGAGGCGGTTGGATCACTAAGGTCAGGAGTTCGAGACCAGGCTGGTCAAGAAGATGAAACTCCATCTCTACTAAAAATACAAAAAATTGGCTGGGCGTGGTGGTGGGTGCCTGTAATCCCAGCTACACAGGAGGTTGAGGCAGCAGAATTGCTTAAACCCAGGAGGCAGAGGATACAGTGAGCAGAGATCATGCCACTGCACTCCAGCCTGAACAACAAGAGCAAAACTCAATCTCAACAACAATAAAATAATAATAATAATCTATATTCTGTCAATTCTCCCTTGAAGCCACCTAAATCTTCTAAAATCTCTTTTGATATTCCCTGCAATTTTAAAACTTAATTGTTAGGCCTAATTTTTGGCAAATACATGTTATCTTAACAATTCTCAATGCTCAGATGAAATTATAAGTGGTAGAAAAAAAGAACCGAAAGCAAGTAAATGAGTAAACATAACCTAGTCTAATCTTAATTAAAAGAAATGACATTTCTCCCATCCCTTCTTCCTGTTTCCTGCTCCAAGTTCTTAAAACCTGGCCAATAGATATTCACGTAATTTTTAAAACATAATATGCTACAAATTTAGAAGGTTGTTTAGATATTCAGTCACATTATAATTTAAATGTATATATTCTTGAAAATTGTTTTTAAATATAAAAATAACACAAATTAAAAGAAAACTAAAGCTATGTTCTTGAAATTCCCAAAGGTAAGAGGGGAAAAGTTATAGCTGTCACTTAATACATACTGAACCCCATATGTAAAGAAAATTGGCAATATAATCTCATCCTGAAGAATTTAAACTAAAGACTTCCTGATTTTCCAGTGCTAGAAATTATCTCTAACAGAAACTATACATAATGACTGAAGAAACTTTCAAAATTATTTTATTTCCCCTAAGTATTTTAAGGTATAAAGTCTCCATGTCAAGGTAAATTTTAAAGGACTTGATGTTGTCCTAAAAACAGTCTTTTATATCACAGGACATCAACGAATTTTTTCTGTTAAGTTTCCTAACTCAAACTTAGAACAATTACAAGTGAAATTAGTATCTCTAATATTATTGTAGTATATCACACACAAAGTCATATTCCAACATTATTTTCAGTTAAAAGTTTAAAAAACAAAAACAAAAGGATGTTAGAATACAAACTCAATGTGTGATATGCTATGTTGACTTAACTTTGACTTTTTTATTCTTAGAACTTTTTTTCCTTAGAGGAAAGTAGAACAGTGATATTTTTTTCCTGATGGGCAATTTTACCCAGTGAATTGTTAAATGTAATAAATATTTTTTACTAAAATAAAGGTAAAAATGATCCATTTCATGAAGTCATAAGTCTTCATGAAATGAATTATTTAGAGTCGCAGGCATTCTTGGACAATAGCATGAAAAAATGTTAACTTTTTCCCTATATTAAATGAGAGAAAAGAAAAAGGGAAGAGAAAGAAGAAAAGCAGATAAATGTTTGTGGGGCTTGGAGGGCATGGAGGTGCAGAGAGACAGCGAACACATGCCACCACACAAGCTTACGAGACAAGCAAATCCATTAAAAATTTTTATTTCACTAAAATACATAGGATACAAACTAATAATGGCTTGTTTTGAAGCAATAGAATGTAACTAACTGACACCAAGCACTCTACTTCTCCAAATCATCTACCCACCCTAATCTCGGGGGCGGGGGATATATTGGTGATAAAATCAATGCATTTTTCTCACCTGGAATAAGTCACTATTATCATAAGCAAGTTTGAGAGTATCACTTTTTAACCTTATCTAGTAAAGAACAAAATTTTACATATTAGAAACACACACACATGCAAAGAAGAAACTAAAGGTCACTATTTCCCTTTCTTCCAATCTACTCCCCAGGTTTAGAAACCAGGCTTGTCTCCAGATATTTTTCTTTTCCTTTTTCTTCTTTTTTTTTTTCAAGACAGGGTCTCACTTTGTTGCCTAGGCTGAAGTGCAGTGGCACAATCTCAACTCACTACAGCTTGTATTCTCGGGCTCAAGTGATCCTTCCATCTCGGCCTCCTGAGTAGCTGGGATTACAGGCATGTGCCAACAAGTCCATCTAATTTTTAAATTTTCAGTAGAGACAAGGTCTCACTATGTTGCCCAGGCTGGTCTCAAGCTCCTGAGCTCAAGGAATCCTCTCACCTCAGCCTCCAAAAATGTTGGGATTACAGATGTGAGCCATCATCCCTGGCTAGATATTTTTTCAAACACTTACTTCATTTATAGTTTGGCTATTTAAATATTCCCCCAAATACTTGGAGAAACACAAATTTCTAAGATAATTTTTCAGAAATAAATTAGCATGCATGCTTATGTATATACATACCCTACTTGTTTAAAGCTTTAACTTCATTATTTAAAAAGGTAACTTTTACATTAGATATACAGCAGCACACAAACACACAAAGAACCTGTAACTAAAATTAGGCTTATTCTACCATTTTCAAGTACAAGGGGGGAATATTTTTAAAATAAAGAGTACTTTTTGAGTCAGAAATATGGAGACTGTAATACAATTAAAGGATAAAGGAGCATAAAATTCACTTATTTTACACCTAAATTTATTGTCCTTCCGGAAAGCTACGTCACAACGATTAGAATTTACTGCATTACCCTCTACAATATAAAAAAGTCTTTCCACTGTGTTAGACTATTTTAGGTGAGGCGCCTATGAAAACACCAGCCAAGCAGCTTGAACTATCATATTAAATGGATCACAGGGTTTATAAAGTGCTGCTTCAAAGGCATTCCTTAGACTCAGTATCACAAACAGCAAGAGAAGACTCCACTTCAGGCCCAAAAAATCTTTTCCCTTAATTGCTTCTTGTCAAATTAAAATGTCAAAAATTATTCTATCAAATTCTGTCCCTAAGGATTCTAGCTCAATCCAAAGAGTAGCTACCAATTAGTAAAGTCAGGCCTTTCAACAGTATAAGAAATTTTTTTCTATTGATATGTGAAATTAGTAGGGTCCATAAAGAAAAGTTTCATCTCAGCAGTTAAAGTGTTACTGATAGGTATAATCACATGTAGGCTGCAATTCCTTTTTGAAAGGCTTTTCAAATGAACAAGTATAAAGAAAAAAGAGAAACACAAGTATTTTCATAGTGAATGACTGCCTAGGATTATAGTTATAAAAAACCAAGGTTAGAGATCCAGATATCCATGAGTATTGTGAACTAATAAGCCAAAGTCAAAGGAAATCCTTGCTCCCTCTATTGACAAGGTCAGTGCACCCATCCCTTAGCACAATAACTGACTGAATTGCAGGTTGTACAAGGTGCTCCAGGAAAATAAAATCCACCACAAATCATTGAACATTCTTCTATTGCTTTGAATGAGCAAATAAAATCCTCTAAGAAAAACATTTCCTGTTCACTTTGTTGTTTCCCCAAAGCTGCATATCTTCAGAAACTGACTTGTTAGAAGTATCCATTCATTAGCAACATAAATATGCAGATGTAGCAAGATGTTCTTGGCAGTCAATCATATCTTCTTTCACCTGCCACTCCAGATGAATTTTTATAGTACATTTATACTTTATCCACAGAAATAAGAGTCATGTTCATCTACCAGAAGGAGCTATGAGTGTTCGTGAACTTCCCCAAAAAAGTTCTAAAACTGTATGTCAAGGAATAGAAATACAAGGAACAGGAAAAACATGTTCACATATAAGACCGTTTATATGAGGCATGCACTTAAGTTGCCTAGGCTTAAGGTTTGGCAAAGATCATTAAATGACCTGTGGCTATTAGAGTGATCAAAGGTTCAATTTTAACTGTGGCAAGAAGCAATTTTATCAGCAAAAATTTAACAGTATATATTTCCATGCATATATTCCTTTGGCACTTTTCATAAAGAGACTCTTAGAACTGAATTATCAAATACTTCCCAATATTGACACTTTTTAAAGTCTTCATTCCCAGATACCAAGCTTCTTGGCATTGTGGCTAAGCAATGACAAACAGATCATTTCCTATTGATTCTACCTACCTTATCAAGACTGCTAGAATCCAGTTATGTAAAGAATTATTTTCAACAGCCACCTTCAATTACAAATGTTTGACATGATCACAGACTTGCAATGCTAATCTCCTTTCAAGTTGAAATACCCACACAAGAGCCCTTTGAAACACACAGCATGGCTATTTGCTTTGCTTTGCTTTATCCTGCAAAGAGGCTGAAATACACTGGAATCCTTTTTCCTCCTCCATAGTTAATGCAATATCCACCTTTTATGCAAAGTGGCATGCAAACCAACATGCTTTTGTCAAGATAGAAGTCTTGCCAAAGCGATTTTCTTGGTTAAAACACAGTTTCTCTAAGTGAGCTTCTAAACGTGAAGGCTGTTTAAAGGAAAGGAAAGAAAATATTCATGCAATTGACTCTCATTTCTCCAAGTGCTCTACCGATAGACCATACTTCCTTAGTTTACATACATTTGCATGACTTGAATACTACATACATAACTTCAGAGTCCTATTGCTAACCACAATTGTGGACTCGGTAACTTTCAGCCTACTTTAGTGAGAACACTAATCACTTAGTCAATGAAAAGAAAAACTGAACCTCTAAAGGATAATCCTATCAACATACTAAATTGTACTCATCCGTTGAAGAGAGATACTTTTAAATTCCAAAAAATAACACACTTTTCTGGCACACCAAATTCAGGCATTTATACCAAGAGCATTTCCATGTGACAACCAACTAGGGCTTTGAATACAAAGACAATGATTATGCTTTATGTGTAGGTAGATTCATGAAAATCTGCTCTTAAACTCAATTTTTATAAGTCAAAATCCATTTTAAATTCCACAAGGAGCTCACCAGCTAAAGGAACTACAAAGTGAAATTGTTACATTGCCAAGGATTCACTGGTAAAGTACTGATTATCCCCTATTTTATGAACTTTTAAAACTCTACTTGCCATCAAACACTCTACCCCTGCACTATATCCCCATGGCCTCAAACTCAACTTTAACACTCTTTCCTTCCTGGCCGTAACACTATTCTTCTGTAAAATTTATCCCACGGCTCCGGCAAGAACATATCCACAGGATAGCACGCTAGAGTGTTGGGCAGATCTTCTTTCCCCACATTCTTCATCATACGAAACTGTGTTAGCTTAAAGGTTATCCCTCTCTATTTCTTGCCATCTGCTGAGATTTCAGGCTAAAAAAAAATGTCCAGGTATAATGAGAATATGCGGTATGTAGTCTAGTTATGTAACAAGGGCTAGATTACCACCTGAAAGTTCCTCTTCTCCAGAATGCTCCCTTGAGGAAAAAAGAAAAACTGACCAATTAATAAAATATTTAGTTTCAGCCTAGCATTGAGACAAATGCTCTTCATGCTGAATTCTAAAATGCCTAAAAGTTGAAGATGAAAAATTCAAAATGTGTTGTATTTCACAACCTTAATAAAAACTATTTGGCAGAGTTTAAGACCTATAAAAAACAAACTCTGGCTAACTTGATCACTGAGCCCTCAGGTCCCTTCAAGAAATTGAGGAGTTAGAGCAGATCTTTGAGGGTGTTCTCACTCAAATATTGTATCATGTGTAATTTAGAGAAATTCCTTAATGCTGAAAAAAAGATGAAAATTCATTAATCTGAATATAAATTCAGTCTTGTTCAAAGTGCTTTTTTGTTCTTGTCTCCTCAACCAAAGACAAAAGGTTAAATTAAAGGGCGTTAAAGACAAGTACTCCCTCAATTCAAACTTTCTGATAATAGCTACCATATTAAAACAATGGAGAGGTAGAAAGGCAGCATGGTGTGCTAGGAACTCTAAGATTTAGAATCAGATGACTTGGACTTATTAAGTTCCCCTTCCACAAACTCTTTAATCCATAATAGTTTATCAGTTTTCAGTTGAGTTTCCTCACCTATAAACTGTGAACAACACTTACAACCGGGGGTTAAAGTAAGAAATAAATAAGAATAAGTATAAAAATACTTATAAGTATTTTTATAAGTAGCAGTAAACCCATGCGATATGATTACACAAAGTCTGAATTAAAGAATTTACTAAAATCTACTTTTACTCATCTCTAAAAAAAGTACATTTGAAATTATTACTAATTAAGAGTATTATTTCCTATAACCTAATTTTTCACAAATTTCCAGTTCATGAAATCACATTCTATGAAGTGGTGAAATAGTAACAAAGCAAATAGGCAGGGACCATTTGTTGTGAGGAAGTAATATCCAGGATAACCACCAGTTCCAAATAATGCAACTGCAGTTTCACAAGTACATTGGTATGAACCTCAACAAAAAACAAGTATGAGAAATAAAATTTGTGACAATTTACCTAGGAAAAGGGGGAAAAAACAATTGCTTTATCACTACAATTAACTCCTAAAGTGAAAAAGTGCCACTGGGAAGCACATTCCAACACAAGTCATTCAGCTAACATTTAATCTAAAATTTGGCAGAAAAATAATTTTCTTACATGCCTACATAATACATGGCTAGAATGAAAACGAACATATGTCACACTTCTGGACCCTCTCAGCCAGAACCACATGAAATGGGGGAGTTCTGAAACTCTGAGTTCTTCTGGCTCTATCATTACAGAACTCAATGAATAGTCTCAGTCAGGATTTCCAGAGGAAACACCTATTTTCATCCCAGTCTCTCTGGAATAAACACTTTTCAAAGTGTTCCAATTTTCACTTAAACCACTTTTAAAATTACTAACAACTTCTTTATACCTTACAAATTTAATAGCACTAACAATTTTCAAAGCATTTTCAAACCAAAACTCCAAGTTTGTCTTAGACTATGAATAGCTATGGCAGACCATATTCTCAATCGAATATTCTTATTCAGTCTTTTAATCACTGGATTTTTAATTTTAAAAGTAATTTCTGTATTTCATAAGAAAATATACCACTGAGCAATATGACTGAGACACTTGGAAATTAATAGTGTTTCAAGCTCAAGAACAGCAAATTCCATGAGAATAGGGGAACGAGAGAGTAGAAGAAATTATATCCTACTAGGCATACATGTGGAGCCATTTCAGAATTAAAGGAGATTTATTATTAGCTACTGAGTGTTAGCATTTACAGCTTATATGGTCAGACATTGTTATCCTATATGTGTATTAATTTATTTAACTGTCACAGCAAACCTATTATTATCCCATATAGCAGCTGAGGAAACTAAGGTAGAGAGGTTAGGTAATTTGTTAAAGGTTATACAACTAGCAAGTATACAGTTGGGATCACAGTGGGATCTGAGCACAGACAGTCTGACTCAAGAGGCCATACTCTTAACCACTATTGTGAGCTATATACTACATTCAGTAGTGTAGATATCTTATTTAATTCACATATTCCTGAGACGTGGGTGTTTTAGAAAACTGAAGCTCGGAAAGATTTTAAAAATTGCCTAAAGTCAGCCAGTTAGCAAGGAGCAGAGCTGAGGTTCAAACCCAAGACTGTAGAACTCTGGGAGCTATATTCTTTGACTTGGCACTGTATTACCTCCTAAGGAGGTAGTGACTCCACCACCGCAACAACCACTCACCAATCACTGTGATATTTATCCTCCTCTATCTCACCTGATTATTGCCTTCATAGAGAAGGTAAGAAAACAAAACTAGACTATGTGAAGAAAGAAAATCAGCAAACAAGAAAGACCTGAAAGACGACTTAAGTGCAGTGTTGTAATATTTCTAAGTCATCTCTACAGAAAAAGACCACTGTCAACAATTTTTTATAACTTTATCATCATTATGAGGCAGGTCATAAATTCACCATTTCATAATCACTGTGCATGCTGGCTGATTCACTCTACGACAAGTCCCACAGACACACTCTAAAGGGAATCCCTGGATATAACTGTGATGTCCTTTAGCAGCCCCTACCTTGTCTTCTGTGTTACCTGTGTTTTTCTTTCACTCCCAAAACACTCCTAGTCAAGTATTCAGCCTTGACTTTAGACACAGGAGAAGGCAAAGGAGAAATCTAATAAGCTCATTTCAAAGTGCCAGGAACTGTGTTTGATTAAAAAATAAAATTTTATATATAGTACTAAATATACAGATTGCATCAAAGGTTAAAACGAGAATCTTTTGCTCTTAAGAAGGAGACAAAATAGATATTCCAAATATGTAAACAAAAATATATGACAGTACACTATTATTATTCAAAAATAAATATTAGGGATAATCAGCAGCTGGAGCTGTTTTGAAAGGTGGGATCTGTGTGCTTAATAGCACCTCAGTCCCCAAAAAAATCCATATTCTGAAAAAGTACCATAAAATATGCACATGCAGTAAGATACCATTTAACTGTCCTTAAAAATGATGAGAGGCCTTTAAAATGGTACTTATCTGTAATACATTAATGAGTGAAGTAAAAAAGAGGCATCACTGTTAAATTATGTCACATACTATATATCTCTCTCTCACACACACACAAGAGAGATATATCTGGAATGGTGTTCACCAATACAATACCCTGATGGAAGTAGTGATGATTCTCTACATTGTTCTTTGGATTATTCTGTACTGTTAAAAGTGCTTACAGGAGTAGACATTTCCACAAAAACAATAAAAATATTCTTAATTTATAAGTGTAGAGGTATAAAAAGATACGTTCTGATTTCATCAAAAAAGTTTCACTTTTCAAAAAAAGCTAGTTATCTTCACCATATATATGCTGTAAGAAATTTTAAGGTAGTTCTACAGGAAAGGCATTTTGTTAATATAAAATATATTAGAATCCATAGGTTCTGGTTAACACCAGAATATATTAATTGAGTCACTGCATATATGAATGCCATATGCTAGGCACTTATGTCTGAGGATACATCAGCAAATAAATACCTCAACATGTCCTGCACCCACATTAGCACATATTTACTAATCCTTAAATTTTAAAAAGCATGCAGCCCAATGGCTAAAAACACACAAAGCAATGTTATAGCAACAAAAAATTTAAATATACAAAAAATTAGCTCTCCAGAAGAGTTGTACTAATTCGTACGCAGTAATAACGGCATCTAACTCACCATACAATCATCACCTTGAAGTATCATTTAAACATTTTAAAATTCAGTTTCAACATTATTAAGCCATGTTTTCTTCATATTGTTTTGCTATGTGTATTTCATCTTTTAAATGGTTAGCTCTGCTTTGGCATTTTCTATTGTTTTTATTGCTCTCTATTCCTATTTTTGTGACTATCACATTGCTTTGTAGTATGTTCAATTTCAATTAGAACTCAACTTTTATATGAGGGTGTTCATTTTAATATGTTGTGGTAACAAAAGAAGAAAGCAAAAAAACTGTGAAATCCTTGAGATTAGGTGAAAGCAATTTCATAGCAATGAGAGGCTGATGTGACAAGTTTTGAGCAGGTCTGTATACGCCAAGTCATGGAGCATTAATCAGAAATTTCCTGTTGACCTTAAGTAAAAATTAACTCTTAACTCAGTCTCTGAATGACTTTCAGAAATAACTTGGTCAATTTTATTCAGTTGATATTTTACTTTTTTGTATGTAAAAGAGTAACTTATAATAATTTATGTCTAGATAATTCAAGGCCAGGCGCGGTGGCTGACATCTGAAATCCCAGCACTTTGGGAGGCTGAGACAGGAGGATAGTTTGAGCCCAGAGGTGTCAAACTAGCCTCAGCAACATAGCAAGATCTTGTCTATACCAAAAAAAATGTTCTAATTAGCTGGGTGGGGCAGCACATGCCTTTAGTTCCAGATACTCCAGGGGCTGAGGTTGGAGGATCCCTTGAGCCTAGGAGGCTGAGACTGCAGTGAGCCATGATTGTGCCACTGTACTGCAGCCTGGGCGACAGAGAGCCTATCTCAAAAAATGATGATGATGATGATGATAATTCAAAAAGCTCTTTTTATTTGATGAGAAAGTGTAATATCATAATTTAATAGGCAGGCTTTTCTTTTCTTAAAGGTTCCCTAAAAAAGGTGTGTCTTAAAACAGATAACATCGTAGATTAAGTGAGATACAATAATATATTTAGCCTCCACAACAATCCTGTATTATTATCATCATCATTTTCACAGTTAGAAAATCTGACAGGTAAATAATTCACCCAAGAGCATAAAACTAGCAAAGTATCCAAATTTATGTGGAAACCAAAAACCTGGCTCTGCTGTGTGATACTGCCCCCTTCAAAAACTCTATTGAATATTTAAGTAATTATCCACTACACTTACCTCCTAATTTACATGAGCACTGCTTTTTGAGATTATTTTGAGCAGAACAAACGACAGAACAGTATTACAGTTTCCAAACTAGGCTAGCAGCACTTGTCAATCCAGTTGTTTGCTGAGTGGAGTGGAATGCAGGAAAAGAATTTAGAGACTGCTAGAAGCCTCAAAGCCCCAGGTCATGCCTCTTATTACCTTAAGCGACAGCACCTTGTTACATGGAAACCACAACTAAGGACAAGCAGGTAATAATCTTCCAATTTACATTTATACAACATGCTTGGGGCTTTTGTAAGAATCAAACAAGGAAACATCTTTTTTATGCTTTGGACAGACCATAAAGGGATAGTCTGAAAAAGCACAGATCATAAAATAATCTATAAATTTTCTATATAAAGGATGCAGCTGTATTGGAGCAATTAAATATCTTCAAACACAAATATCTAATTTGACTTATTTTATTTACATTAATGAGCCAACAATTTTAAAACTGCCAAAACATGTACTGTTTTGGTTTGTACAAGTAAAATATATATATTTAAATCTCATTTTGCCCAGAGAGAAATGGCAGATTTGAGCTTTCTCAGGGCGAGCTCCTAAAAATGAATAAGGCTGAAAAAAAAAATAAATAAAAGAATTCTCATCATTTTTCTCCAGTAGAATTTATAGTAAAGTATATTGAGAAAGCCTGGAAAATTGATAGGTAAGATAAAACGCTATAACAAAAAATTAAATTTATTCTAGGAGTGACTGCAAGCTATAATTTCTTAATCAAATCATATTTATAGCTCTAAAAAGGTTAAACTAGATAGCTCCTGAAGGAGGGCGCTGAAAAAAGAAAACGAAATGTTTAGTTTTTAGAGATAAGTATAAATATCAGTTCTTCAGAAAAGATAAAGAGAACAACTTTCTAGTCCTCATCATACTCCTACACTCGGGGTCCTCAACTACACAACATAGGGACCCCTCTAGTCTTACCACCTCACTTCACACCCCATACATTTCAAACTAAACCTTGGCCGCCACTGGTCCAAGGAAAGGAAGGCCTTTACTAAAGTACAAAAAGAAACAAAAAGTTCACCTGGCCTGTAACGCTTGCAAGGACCCAGGTGCTGGCCACTTAAGTAGCTTACAAGAGTATCTTTGATTAAGCACATTTTCATTGTGTCTCCTGTGTCCTCCAAAGAGGAATAATCCTTTCATACTCTTTCATTTCCTTAAACAAATTAAACATACTTAAATTATATTCTTTGCTCAATAATTCCAACAACTGCAGTGTTTGTTTGTTCAAAAGAAAATTTTGTTACTTCTACCGACTCAGGCACATACATTATGTAATTTTTTAAAAATTTTTATTTATTTTTCCTGGAATTTGAGTTTCAAGAAATCTTTGATGTCTGTTAAATGTGCTGACCTTCAAAGAAGATGGAATTTGTCTCTGCTATATAGTTATGGGGCCTTCCTCTAAGTACTTGCATATGTTAACTCATTTAATCCTTGCAACAATCTTATAAGGTTACTATTTATTATTATTTCCATTTTACATATGAAGAAAACAAGGCAAAGAAGGGTTAAATAACTGAACCAAGACCAGAAAGCTAGTAAGTATTGGAATTAGGATTAAAACTCAGGCAGATCAGTAAGAAAAGTAATGATCTTAACCACTCCCCCGTGTCGGGACACCATGTGCAAGCCTGGACCCAGAAAGTCTAAAGAAGTCCTACCTGCCTCAACTGATCACGCTCCCCCCACCCTCCCCAACCCCCACCTGCCTTTGCCATTATCCCTGATCGCCCAGTGGAGCTTCCTCCAACATAAGCTTCCCCTCACCCCACCCTGCCATCTTAACTGTTATTATGATAATGTGAATACTCCTCACCACACCCTACCATCTTAACTACTCTTATCCCACCTGCCACTGTAACTGAATTTATTGTAATGTGTACTCCTTGCCCTTACCCCCACCACTGTAACTGATCTTACCCTGTAACTTTCCACTGCCCACCCTAAACCTATAAAACAAACTCCTAATCCCACGGCCCTTCGCTAACGCCTTTTTCAGCCTTAGCCCACCTGCATCCAGGTGAATAAACAGCCATGTTGCTCAAACAAAGGTTGTTTGGGGGGTCTCTTCATTAAAAACGTGCCTTTTTAACACCCTGTATAAGTTCTTTATGCTTAGGAAAAATATATCTAAAACAAGAGACGCTAACAGGAAAGTAAAAAAACAGAAAATTACATCCCAAGCAATTATAATGCTACTTAAAAAGACAGATGTTCCAGATGTCAGCCAAGGAGAGTCCAAAAAGCTATCAGCGTGGGCACTGAGACAGCAGCAGGGTACCTGGCCTCAATGGTACTTTTGTGCTGCTCTTGCCACTTCTATTCAACACAGCATTGAAAGTTCTAGCCATGGTAATTAAGCAAGAAAAAGAAATAAAAGACAAATACCCATGGTAGAAAGGAAGTAAGATGATCCCTATTCACAGATAACATTATCTTGAATATAGAAAATCCTAAGGAATCTACTAAGATATCCAAAAACTGTTAGCACTAATAAACATGTTCAACAAGTTTGTAAGATAAAATATCAATTATATATAAAAACCAATTGTATTTCTACATCCTTGCAACAATCAAAAACTGAAATAAAATTCCATTTACAACAGCATCAAGAAGAATAAAACAGGAATAAAGTTAACAAAAGAAATCCCGAACTTATACTCTGAAAGCTAAAAAACATTGTTGAAAGAAATTAAGGAAGATCTAAATAAATGGGAAGGCATCAAATGCTTATGGTTTGAATGACTTAACACTGTAAAAAGGACAATAATCCCCAAACGGATCTACTCATTCAATCAATTGCCATCAGATTTCCAGCTGACTTCTTTGGCAAAATTGACAAGCTGATTCTAAGCTTCATATATAATTGTGGGGGACCCTTTGAATAACTAAAACAGACTCAGCAGCGGGGGGGGAAGTAGAAGACTCATTTTCCAATTTCAAAACTGACTATGAAACAATAATAATCAAAACGGTATGGTTATGGCACAAGGACAGACTTATAGATCAATAATACAGGACTGAGAGTTTATAAATAAACAAACATGTCTATGGTCAACTGATTAGGACAGGCTGCTAAGATCATCCAAGGAGTAATGAACAGTCCTTTCAACAAATGTTGCTAGGATGACTAGATAGCCACATGCAACAAAATGAATCTGAACCCTTACTTTATACCATATATAAAAATTCACTCAAAATCTGTCAAATAACTAAATGGATATAAGCACTAAAACTATTTAAACTCTTAGAAGAAAAGAAAGGAGTTCATCTTCATGACCTTGGATTTGGCAAAGTGTTCTTATATATGGCACCAAAAATCTGAACAACAAAGGAAAAAACAGAAAAGTTGGGCTTCAAAATTTAAAGCTTTTGTGCTTCAAATGTAATCATCAAAAAATGTAAAAAGACTACCCACAGAATGGGAGAAAATATTTGCAAATCATATACTTGGATAAGCGACTTGTATCCAGAACTATAAAGAACTCTTACAACTCAATAATAAAAAGACAAATTCAGTGAGCTGAGATTGCGCTCCAGCCTGGCGACAGAACGAGGCTCTGTCTCAAAAAAGAAGACAAATTATCTAAATAAAAAAATAGCAACAATTTCAGTTATAGGAAGAGTAAGTTCAAGCCATCTACTGTACAATATAGTGACTATAGTTAATAACAATATATTGTATTCTTGAAAAATGTTGAGGTGAATATAAAGTGTTCTTACTAGAAAAATAACTATACAGAGTAATGCACATAGATGTTAATTCGTTCGATTTAGTCATTACACAATGTATATATGCTTTAAAACACCACGTTGTACATGATAAATACATACAATTTTTACTATCAATTTAAATAAAATATTTAAAAATGTTAAAGAATTAAAACCACTAATTAAACATACTGTCATGTGTTTTATTAGGTTCTAAAAATAAATGAGCAAAGAATCTGAATAGATTCTTTGAAATACATACATACAAATTGCCAATAGGCATATGAGGAAGTACTCAATGTCATTAGTCATCAGGAAAATGCAAATCAGAAACCACAATGATATACCACTTCATACCCATTAAAACCAAAATGTCAGGTAACTGTGGCAGGATGTAGCTAAATCAGAACCCTCATACACTGCTGCTGGGAATGTAAAAGAGTGCCACCATTTTGGAAAACAGTCTGCAGTTCCTCAAACAATTAGAGTTACCATAGTACTTTTACTTTTAGGTATATACCTAAAAGAAATGAGCATATATGTCCACACGAAAGCTTGTACATGAATGTTTAATATTCATAACAGCCAAAGAGTAGAAATAACTCAATGTCTATCAACTAACAAATGGATAAACAAAATGCTGAACATCCATATAATGGAATATTATTCAGCCATAAAAAGGAATGAAGTTCTGATACATGCTACAACATGAATGAACCTTAAAAACAGTATGTTAACTGAAAGAAGTCAGTTACAAAAGATCACAAGATACGATCCCATTCACATGAAATATTCAGGACAGGGAAATCTATCTACAGAGATAAAGCAGATTAGTGGTTGCTTAGGGCTGGAGTAGGTATGGCAAGAATAGGGGGAAAGGGAGTGATAGCTAGTGTGCAGGTTTCTTTTTGAGATGAAAAAGTTTTAAAATTAGTAGTAACGATAGCTGCACATATCTGTGAATATTCTAAAAATCATTGAATTGTATACTTCAAATAGGCATATTATATGGTATGTGAATAATATCTCAGTAAAACTGTTAAACAAAATAAATGAATCAAGACTTCCAAAAACAATAAATAAAACCAGAAACAACCCAAATGTCAATCAACTCAAAAATAGAAAAACATTGTATAATTATGTAATGCACCACTGAAAATGGGTCACAGTTAAATATATCAAAATAAATGCATATAAAATGATCTTAAGAAAAAAATCAAGTTATAGAAGAGTACGATTTATGTAAAGTAAACATGCAAAATAGAAATGAAATTATTAACACAAAACTAAGAGCATGAATATCTATGGAGGGAAAGACATATGTGAAGAAGGGACAGCCAGGGATTTCAAAAGTACTGATAATGTTATATGTTGTAAGCTGAGTGGGAACTGGGAACACAGATTATTTAATCATTTTTAAGTTGTTTCTATAATTTTTAGAAATGTTTTTTAAAATGTTGCTTTAATCTGAAAAGCATGCCTTTTATTTTTTATATCTTCCATAGTCCTTATGGGAATGCCTTATTCACAGAAGGGTCTTATATATAAACATGAATATATACATACATACTCTCCACATACATTATGTGCAGTGCAGGGGTGGGCAGTAAGTTTTAAATCAATTCAAATTTCTGAGAGCCAAAATGGGCAAATCAGTAACCTAAGTACTCTTCTAAAGGGATGAACAACAATGATTCTTCCCACCCCTAGTCATAAATGAATTTCTAAAAAAAGTTACATAAATCAGTACAGTACAAAGGCAGCTATACTTTAAGTATAATGGAATTATAAAGCAAATTTTAGCAGAGCACAGACGAGGGTGAGATTAATTCTAATCTGAGATAACTTAGAGAATTTCATTGAGAATGTATCTGAGTCAGGCTCTGAAGGATAGGTAAGATTTTGATAGGCAGAGGATGAGGAAAGGGTATACCAAGGGAAGAAAACAGGATGAGCAAAAATAATTATTATTATACATTTAGAAATTATAATAAAAATAACTGCTAATATTTACTGATTGTATACTATGTGCCAAGCACTTTTCTAAGTATTTTTTAATGTACTACTCAATTTATTCTTCAAGAAAACCCCAAATAATAGTATCTACAAAGTAGATACTATTATTATGGCCACTTTAGAGATGAAGAGACAGACACAGGGAGATCAAGTAACTTAAGCACAGTCACCATGGTAGTAAAGTATGAAGCTGTAATTTGAACCTAGTTCCATAGCTTATGCGCTTAACTACGAAAGGGTAGAAAACTCCTACCCACCATGTTCAAAGAACTAAATTCCAACTTCCCATGTATATAGGAATCATTAGTATCTGAGAATACTTGATATGAAAGGAAAGGGCACTTAAATGGACACCACTGAAAACAACAGGAGCCAAAATGTCATTGTAAATAATAGGAGCAGATTGGGAGAGGATTTAAAAAAGGCTATTTTGAACAATAAAACAATGTTGAAAATGAATTTATTTTAGCTTATATATTTAACAAAATATAGGATGTAATTGTAACTCTGGGCTAATTCTTATAATGAATAAACTATTGATTACATAATTATTTAAACTATATGATTCCTTAATAAATGGCATCACAAGGGCATAATGTAAAAATAAATATGGAGACCCAGATTATGAATGCTTCAATGATGAACACCACGTGTTGGGTTAAGAAGTGAGTATCAAGAGACTATACGCAAAAAGTAGGTTGAAGCCAGCTCATGAAAGCCTTAACACCTCAAAGGAAGAAGAATGGTAAACAAGAGGCACTGGAGGAAAGGAAGAAATAGGAGACACATTTCAGAGATAGAATCAACAGGACTTCATGGTAGTTTGAATTGGGTGTATGACAGAATAAGAAATCAAACAGTACAAATGATGTGCCCAAGAGAATTAACATCAATAAAGGAGGGACTTATAAAAGAATAAAAAAATACATAAGAAACAGGTTTGGAAGCCAAAGTAAAAAGCTAAATTTGGTTGAAACTGAGGCACCAGAGGGATACTGTAGAGTAGGGACAAGCTAGGGATACTCTAGCTTAAGCCATTGAATCTGAGTCCAGATCTCTGGTGAGAACTTGTAACAATGTGGACTTAGAACCCACAGGATGCAAATGATGAAGCTACAGAAGTGGATAAAGAAATTATCAAAGAAAGGAAGATTGGAGAAGAAAAAGGGGGTGAGGAAAATATCTGGAGTGTTGCCTAAGTTTAAGAGTGAGGAAGAGGTACAAGGATGCCTAGAAAAAATGAGAACAGGCTTAAAAGTACAACTACCAAAAGAAGGTGGGAAAAACAACAGTATATGAAACTGTAAAGGAGGCCAGATAAGCTAGAGCTTAGAAAAGCCTGCTGGGTTGAACATAAAATGGTCAGTGGATATGGTTTTACTAATCTTTAACTCTACCATGCCAAGCACTGTATAGATGAAAGTGCTCAAAAAATGTGTTGAGTGAATGAGTAAATAAATTTTGGTAGTCAAAAGGGAAAGAATTATCCAATATAACCAAAACATTCCTGAATATGCTAGTGAAAATGTCAATAATCAACAGTACTACAGTAAGATCTCAGGCTTAATTTAAAAGAAATATTCCCCTTCTATATAATGACAAAAAAAAAAAAGGATTCTGTGCATGCACTAGATTTTGGAGACAAATATCCCCCAAGATAATTAGTCAACAAGACAGATGCACTTTACATTTTCCCACTAAGCACAAATCTGTCACTTCTCACTAAAGAAATGTAGTCAGAAGGAAGATGGAGAAAAAGTAGTAAAAAAATGAAGACCAGAAACAAATTAAACCTGAAAGAACTAAAATATTTCAAAGGCCCAACATGTTCCTGACGTACTCTTAGGTCTGCTTTCTTTATCTACTTCTTATACTTCCCTGCCAAAAATCTTGAATGAGAAAAATGTTAATCCAAAAATTTGAACAGGGGTCCCTAACATCCTTCCAGTCTTTCTGCACCCAATAAGAATTTTATTAAGAAGAAAAAAGACTGATTTCATGGTAGAAACTTTAATTATTACTTTTTTCACCAAAGTCTAAACCATCTAAAAGCAGTATCTCCTATTTAGAACTGGATACAGAGTTTCCCAAATGGATTGGGATAGGGATTCCCAAAATAGGAGAGAAAATAAGAAAAAAAAATCACGCCTGTAATCCCAGCACTTTGGGAGGCCGAGGCAGGCGGATCACGAGGTCAGGAGATCGAGACCATGATGAAACCCCGTCTCTACTAAAAAAAAAATACAAAAATTAGCTGGGCATGATGGCACATAACTATAGTCCTAGCTACTCGAAAGGCTGAGGCAGGAGAATTGCTTGAACGTGGGAGGTGGAGGTTGCAGTGAACCGAGATCACGCCACTGCACTCCAGCCTGGCGCCTGGCGACACAGTGAGACTCTGTCTCAAAAAAAAAAAAAAAAAAAGAAAAGAAGTATCTGGGTTCCTGTTATATAATCTCTGAATTTTAACTCAAACTAAGCCTAGAACCTTGAAGACAAGAAAATCATCAAATGCTAGAAATCAGAGCATACTAGAAACAGCCTTCCTCAAAGCATTTCTCCTTGTGAAATATAGTACAAAGGTTTCTTTGTATCTATATCCCTCAAAGTTTTGGTGATACCAAAATTTGAATTCTGAGGCAGAATTATTCCAAATATATTGCTGGACATAAAATAGAAAGTACAATATGACAATGGCAATGATGGCAGTAGCATAGTTTAAACAACGAAACTACCTAAATTCAATCCTGGAATTAGGAGGGTGGCCTATCAAACTTCTTTGGCAGTAATACATTGAGGAAAATGATTAAGTTGAAAGGAAAAAGAAAAATGCTTCGAAGGGTAGTGGGAATTTTAGGTAAATGGACTCATTAAGTAAACACAAGAACCAGTCAAAAATATACCCACCAACTGCTAACCTGATGATTCATTTGCAAGCTCATGTTGTTTATCACCAAGTAGTATCTTACGATCCTTGACTATGTGGACTCTTATTAATCAAGCTTAGACTGGCCTGTAGTTAATATATTTGAATGACAACATGTATAACACTAGGGCCAATTCATGTGCTATAACTATGCTGATCCTAAATTACACAGGATACACAAAACCTCATAATATTTAAAAGGGAAAAAAGCAGCAGCAGCAGCATGAATCAGAAGTCAATCAAAGGACTGCATGCCTGTTGGCTTCTGGAAAATTAAAGTGCTTACAAAATATGATCTTGACTTTCTAAGCAATATCATGCTTCACTGTCTCCCAACTGTCTATGACTATGATGGGAATATCAAATTATTAAACAAACATATCCTATATGTGAAAGAAGGTACTCTTAACTGTGAAGGGGAGGTAGGCAGAGGTTGAAGGGAAATGTGGCATGAATAGAAAGGTATAGCACTTCCAACTTTTTTTCTACTACCCAGTTCCTAGTATCAGTCTCTAAACCCCAGAGGTCACTCTTCTAAATTCAGGTGCTGAACCATATATGGTATATGACAATGACAGCAAGATGTACTACTTTGCCTGTGTCAACAAAGGGCCAAGCTGGGCATGGTGGAGCTCACCTATAATCCCAGATACTCATGGAAGTCTGAGTTTCGGAGTTCTAGATCAGCCTGGGCAACACAGTGATATCCTGTCTCAAAAACAAAAATAAAACAAAAACAAATGGGGAAAATATACCTCTCCACCCACCTTCCTTCATCACAGAATCAAATGTCAAATAATTTGCATACACTGCTCCCTCCACACACATACTAGGCTATCTCCCAGCATAAAACCCCAAGAAACCTCAGTAGCTCATTCTGTACTGATGGTTTACAATCTGTCTCAAGTAACTGCTTTCCCTGAAAAGAAAAGGTCACTACCAAACTCCTCTGTGTGATTTGTTGGTTTCTTATCCTTTACAGGCCAAAGTCTTTAATTCAACTAACTGCCAATTCCAGGTCTAGATTGAAATTTATTTTCATACCCACCATATATAAATAAAAAGTTAAGCAGGTAAGTGAATGTCAAGAGAATATACTACTTTAAAGCATTTCAATACATAAAAATGCACAGTAACAAATACTATTTATAAAAAAAGTTTTTATTATAATAGATTTTTAAAGATCTCTACAAGTCAAGCTTATATTAGTAAATAGAAAATAAAGTATGTATTTGAAGGCTAGTAAATTTCATTTTCTAAAACATTCCATAATTTCTATTTTTCACTATTCAGATTAAGAAAGTTCTATGGTAAAGATGATAGGACTAGATACAAAAACAATCATTGTGATAATCAAAAAAATAAAATGCTTTTAAATATTTTTTTCTTAAGTAGGGAGAAATAGCCAACTAATATTTGTGAAAAAAAAGAAGGAACCAGAGTTTCAAAACTTAGCTGCAAGAAGTTGTACCTCCATATATTCAGCCTAGAACAGGGACAACAGCCTCTAAAATATGTTCACAGGAAAATAAATATTCCATAATACATATGGCAAGCCATAATACATATGGCAAGCCTTGTCTGAGTCCTATTTCCTTTGTTCTTTCTTCAGACTCAGTTTCCCACTTTACAACTTCTTTTCATGTGACTCAATAAAGAATAAACAGGCTGGAAGTTAAACTGGTTAAACAATCTCTGAATAAGATACTGACACTGCCTTTTATTCTTTCACAAAGGTTTGATGACTTTTCTTTGGCCATCCTCTTCAGTCTTCTGATAACCAAGTGCCTCCTACTAATCATACGCACTGTATTACGCTAAAGACTCCCCAACCCGAAAACAATCTTGGGAGAGGCACAGCTGAAAAAGAACATGTTCTTAACTTTTCATTTACTCTCTTCTCTGGCTAACTTTTGCCAAGCCACTGCTGTCACCACCATCAGCACCATCACCCTCGCCACCATCACAACCACCCTTCCTGTCACAACCCCGACTTAAAACAACTGCTTTAAATTTATTTTAGTGCAGCAAGCAATAGCTTGTAAAAGGATGCAAACCAGCTGAAACATTTGACAGACAATGTTAAATACCAGGGAATTCCTATCAGCCAATTTACTTTAAAAGGTGCTTTGATGTTGGCTATCTTTCATGTACCTCTTTCATGGCACATTAATAAAGAAAACTGAGCTGAAGTAAATCAAGACCCAAGGTCACGTCTAGAATTACGGCACTGTCGGTACCTGATGAAATAGGGATTAATGCTGCATGAGTAGTGAATAAATAAAAGCACCTCTACCCACCAATCAGGCCAGTTTTAAAAGTGCTTCTGAACTTTATTCTGCAACTAGACCTGAGACATCTTTAATCCCCCATGCCCTTGAAACCTAATTATCATAATGTGAACCCAAATGTTAGGGTTCCTTCAAAATGTAAGTGCTGTGAAGCGGAAAAGTAATGGGAATTAAACTGGGCGTAACCTTAGAAATGTACGGATGTGGGGAACTTAAAAGAGGTATTTCATTAAGTTAGGAGAGCATAATACAAAGATTTAGCCACATAAAATACACTAGAATCCAAAGGTATACCAAGCCCCCACCCTAGTCAAAAAATATATAAAACACAAATAAGGTGAATTCAAGAACTACTATTTTCAACTATCAATTTCTTGCCCCGAATCTCCAAGTCCTATACAACCAAAGGATTCCAGTAATTTTGAATTCATCTAATCCAACTAAAATGAGAGCGAACCACAGTGATTCTGCACAGCCTAGTTTAATAAGAAACTCAGATGTTCCCTCAATAAGCAATTTAATATATTTTTTAAAACGTGTTGGCCAAAGGCGAGGCAAAACAGCAAGCTGTTTAATCCCAAAGAAAAGAGGAAAATATGGATAAGAACAGGCCAAAGAGACAACAATCTTAAAGTAAAAATGGTTCCACTGGTAACCGTTGATAATACAGTCTTACCCCTCACACATCTAATTTACCCTAGAAATCATGGTGGGAAAAAAAAGAGCTAACACTGCTTAATAGAAATACATTCATCTTGAATTCACTACATATCTATGTTTACCACAACACAGAATTTCGCATAAATTAAGACTGCACTGGATCCTATCCACAAAGTCCTAAAAGATGGACACTACAACCCTAATATGTTTCCTAACTTCACAAGAACACCATTAATAGGAGAGTCTATGTATAATCATTTCATCTACCTATTTACAAGCATTAAAGTCTTAGAAACTATCCTTTTCTATTCAACTGAAGTCTCTATAACAGAAAATGCTGTTCATCTGATGTACGCTCTCTAATAAGTAACAAAACTGTATACAGGGAATTGGTGAATTCCACTCTATTTTCAAAATCACAGTAAAATGTCAGTTTGGAGGATTATCTAGGAGTGTAAAAATGTACATATACAAACTAAGATTAGACAGAGAAAAAATGTAAAACAATTACTCAAAATAAGTCATTGTTTCCTCTACTTCTAAAGGTTATCAAAAACACTGATAAAATCCCAAAGTTCATCAATTGTTACATTAATGCTGAACATGTTTAATTTACATTTTAGGTTCTGTTAGAGCCTAAATATACTTGTCTAAACAGGACATCTGTTTTGGTTATAATACATTGTATCTTTGGCAAGAACTTATAATAAAACTAAGAAAAACAATCAAGAATCTTTATTGGATCTGGCAACAAAAGCAGATTTGTAACCAAAAACCTTAAGACAAGAAATGACCATCACTGGGCTTTAGGCCAATTCTAATCTAAGTCAATAAACAAAGATCTGCAAGAGGGGCTACAGTGAGGGGTGGGGTAACTCCTGCAGATATTTAAATTGGACTTAGGAACACAAAAACACATGGGTTACAAAACTGGTTTAACATTTTATTTTGATCATAAACGGTCAAACTGAATTCAAATCCAAATAGTATTTTAAAACTACACACACAAACATACACACACACATCCCATTTATTCATTCCTTATGCCTTCTTTCCCAACATATTTCACTGAAATGGTCTATTTAAATATGTATTTTTAAAAACATTCTGCCATTTCAACAAAATAAACATAAATTATATTGATTGTAAAACATAGTTTTATTTTTAAATTTACTTTATATCACAGACATCCTAGAAAGGAAACCCTATAAACAAGAGCCTAGTGTTTATAACAGTCACAGAAATGGAGATGCATATCAAAAGGGAAAAGGCAACAAAATTCTAGAATGTCACAGTACATCCTCTCAAGTCGTCACCGCAGAAAGAAGTGAGAAATTTAAATAACACAGTACCTTAACTTGTCATTAAGCATGATAATCTGGATTAGTTTTAATATCCAGAAAACAATTTAGGCTGTCCCAAGTTCCAAGGTTGATTTATGGTTTTTATCATCCCTAGAAAACTGTATATAGAGAGGAGACAGGGTATATACATACAAACATTTCTGATTTCGAATTCCACATGTGAAACGGAAAATACTGCACTGGTGAGAAATTAATAACACCAACCACAACTTTTCCTCCATATAAGACAGTATTAACTTCATAACATTATGAATTCTATACAGCTAGATAGATTTTAAGTTATATAGCTAAACTTACTGATTTTTTGGAAAGTTTCTTTAAACCAAAGAAAAAGAAAAAGGTCCAGGTGGTTCAGGACAGGGGAGATCTGCTGCACATTATTTTGATAAAGTCACCCACAGTCAGAGTAAAAAGAAACTCTAGAAATCATCAAAAATCTCTACCAAAAATTTCCCCCACCCACATCACAAAATTAATTTATCCTCCTTAAAATTCATATTGTTAGATTAGGCCCAAAAACTCTAGTCTGTCAAAAACTTTTCTGGTCCTAATTTTAACACACCTCAATGTCCACAAATTTGAAAAGCATGTCTCCAAATCTTGACTAAATTATTGACTAAAATATTAACTAACACACTGTTTGTGGCACAACACTCAAGACCTCAAACCAGACAACAACCCATTAGCTAATCAAAATCTTTTTGGGAGCCACATAACCAAATCCCCAGTTTGTCCATAAGGGTATTAAGAGACTATCAAAAGCTGTGCTGAGTTCCAGATGTTTCTATCAGTCTAGTTTTCCTAACAGAAAATGAAATAGGGTAAGACCAAAATGTTTTACTGAAAGAAACGAATGCAGTGGTTATTCTTCTATTGTTCCTTCCTAAGTGCTCAAAACCATTCTTTTATAATTTAATAATAATCTTGACCAATCAAGATTACATTCAGTCATCTGCATAACCTATTTAATTTTCCCTCTGGAACATCAAAATAACATCTGTTCATCTCCAAGCTTCCACAGTTTTTCAACAATTACCAACAGTGGTATCAAAATTTTATGGACAAGTCTACCCAAACTTCAGAAAATGTTTCATTAGGGCCAGAAGATAAAATAAGAAACAGGAGTTCTCTTTTTTTTTTTTTTTTCCTTTTTTTTCCATTTACTTATTTTATTGCATTTTAGGTTTTGGGGTACATGTGAAGAACATGCAAGATTGTTGCATAGGTACACACGTGGCAGTGTGATTTGCTGCCTTCTTCCCCATCACCTACATCTGGCATCTCTCCCCTTGCTATCTCTCCCCAGCTCCCCACCCCCCACCGTCCCTCCCCTATTTCCCCCCAACTGACCCCAGTGTGTAGTGCTCCTCTCCCTGTGTCCATGTGTTCCCATTGTTCAACACTCGCCTATGAGTGAGAACATTCGGTGTTTGATCTTCTGCTCTTCTGTCAGTTTGCTGAGAATGATGCTTTCCAGTTTCATCCATGTCCCTTCAAAGGACACAAACTCATCGTTTTTGATGGCTGCATAATATTCCATGGTGTATATGTGCCACATTTTCCCTGTCCAGTCTAACATCGATGGGCATTTGGGTTGGTTCCAGGTCTTTGCTATTGTAAACAGTGCTGCAATGAACATTCGTGTACACGTGTCCCTATAGTAGAACGATTTATAATCCTTTGGATATATACCCAGTAATGGGATTGCTGGGTCAAATGGAATTTCTATTTCTAGGTCCTTGAGGAATCGCCACACTGTCTTCCACAATGGTTGAACTAATTTACACCCCCACCAACAGTGTAAAAGTGTTCCTATTTCTCCACATCCTCTCCAGCATCTGTTGTCTCTAGATTTTTTAATGATCGCCATTCTAACTGGCGTGAGATGGTATCTCAATGTAGTTTTGATTTGCATTTCTCTGACGACCAGTGATGATGAGCATTTTTTCACGTTTGTTGGCCTCATGTATGTCTTCTTTTGTAAAGTATCTGTTCATATCCTTTGCCCACTTTTGAATGGGCTTGTTTTTTTCTTGTAAATCTGTTTTAGTTCTTTGTAAATTCTGGATATCAGCCCTTTGTCAGATGGGTAAACTGCAAAATTTTTTTCCCATTCTGTTAATTATATTTTAGTGTGCTTTTATTGATACTTATTCATCTTTTCTGGCCCCCAAATCATCCTATCTCACAAATCAAAAGAGAAGTTTAACAAGTCTACTCTTTTATCCACTGATTAGGATTATGGTATTATCTACAAGAAATGAGATTCCTTTTCTAACTCTCTTCACCCAAAGATAACCAAGACTTTGATGCTATACTTGGGGGGAAGCAGGTAAAGGTGGGATTCAATTCTTAAGTTTTAGTCTTCCAGAACTATTTTTAACAGATAAGTAACTCTGCTCTGACACACATTCTTTGTTGCTTACACTTCTTTCAGCTTTGTATATGGCTTTGTAAAATCCACACCTGGCAGCAAGTATCCAATCAATACATACTAATTAGTTTACTTTTAGTTCCTTTTCTGGTGGCACAGTCCCTAGATGTCAATGTGCTCTATTGAGAACACAACAGAATATTTGCGTAATAAATAATTAAATATATGAGCTAAATCAGATACTAGATATTAGTAGACACCAAAAAATTAAGAAAAATACATAAATGTAAATAAAAATTGTTCCAAACTTGGTTTGGCAAAGAACCTTTCTTGTATGAATGACGTAATTAATACAAGACAGATTCCTTTCTTCTTTTTCTTCTAGGGGAAAAAAACATACTTGATAGAATATTTAAGCAATTTTCTGACATACTCTAACAGGTAGAAGACCTGTTCTAGCAAACCAATCATCCAAATATTATTTTCTCTACTGTAATTTTGTTCTTTTCCATAAAATTTTGTTACAAAAAGTGCATCTCTGAATTGGCCTCTTAGAAGCCTTTTCCCTAGCAATAAGATTATAATAAAGTTTTAACATGTGTTAATAAAGTATTTGGAAAGTTTTCTTTGACATGAAGAATTTTAATTGAAATTGAGAAAATTCTATCCATTAATTTAAATTTTTTTCCAAGGAATTTTGTAAGGATCACGGCTCATTATTTTACTGGAAGAGCACATTAGTCCAGCTTACATATCCCAATGTGTCCTGAGAACCATTCCTCTATTTACTTTCCTTCAAAGGATCTTTTGCAATTTTATAAGGTAGTCTGAATTCTATTTCCAAAAGCTTTCTAACTTCTCATTAAACACTCTTTTGGGCCAGGCGCGGTGGCTCAAGCCTGTAATCCCAGCACTTTGGGAGGCTGAGGCGGGTGGATCACAAGGTCAAGATATCGAGACCATCCTGGTCAACATGGTGAAACCCCGTCTCTACTAAAAATACAAAAAATTAGCTGGGCATGGTGGCGCGTGTCTGTAATCCCAGCTACTCAGGAGGCTGAGGCAGGAGAATTGCCTGAACCCAGGAGGCGGAGGTTGCGGTGAGCCGAGATCGCGCCATTGCACTCCAGCCTGGGTAACAAGAGCGAAACTCTGTCTCAAAAAAAAAAAAAAAAACACTCTCTTGGGCAAATCTTCTCTCTTTGTATTTCTGAAGGCTGAAAATTAGAATTTCATAGAGCAACGTTCCTCAAACTTTTATGATCAATCGTAAGAAATACATCACAATGCAGTACACAACACATATATGTAATCAAAACAAATATTCATGAGGCAATAGTTAGCTTACTACAAGAAATGCCCTCTATTTCCTATTCTTTTCTATTTAACTTTTTTAAAATGCTGGTTGAGACGCACTAAATGGACTTCGCCTTTTACCAATGGTTTCCAAATTACAATATGAAAAATTAGGCTCATATGACTCAGAAAAATGAGGATAAAGAGAACATGAATCTGGATAGTATGGATAAAAGAGAACATAAATTCATCACACTTTACTCCAGCATTGGAGGCTTCTTAAAATCTGTCTGATATACCAAGAATATCGGTTATACCTATACTTATCTACAAATTGTACTTCTTGTCACTATCTCTTGCTTTTAATTCTCAATATATAATTTTTCACCAAGTGACACATATAAAAATACATACACACTTATCTTTTTGTCTATTTTTTCCACTGGAATGCAAACTTCAAGAGGGGGAAGGACTTCGCCTGTCACTGCTCTCATTCCTAGCACACAATAACTGTGCCTGTCACATAGTCTGGGTTCTGAGGGATACTCTGCTGACCGTATGATGGCTGCAGGACTAAAGGGATGTTTTTGTTCTAGCTAAAGCACCAAAGGCCTGTTTTGCCAACGTTAATAATCATCCATCTGTGTTCTATAAAATGGGTGTGTTGTCGGGGAGTGAAGTGTTAGAGTCAAGAGAAAATTTCTTTGGGAAGATAATTGGGATGCTATGGCATTTTCCTGCTCTCCCAACATTTCACATAGAAGGGTATCCTAACCATCATGCCAAGTGAAAGGGGCTGTACTGGGAACACTTCGTGAGCTTTACACATGCTCCCAGAGTATGGAGAGCTAAATATGCCTTAGAAAAATGAAAAGCAAGAGTTACCTCTGAGGGTACAGAAAAGTACAAGGCAAGGATGGACAAGAAAAATAGATGTAAACACAAGTGTATGAGAAAGAGAGAAAATTAAAAAGGGAAACAGCTGTGCTAAGGGTAAGTTGTTGATACCCCTTGGAGTATGAGCCAAATGGGCCTGCAAAAGTGTATCATGGGCTTTCAACAGATTCTCTCCAAGCAGACTGAGCAGCAAAGTAACCCAGATGAGAATGGCTGGTCAGAAGCCCAGAGCTAGAGAAGGAAAGCCATAACCAGTCAACCAAAGAAGACACATGCTATATCACAGCTTCCTTGTAGGGGAAATCTCAGAAATCAAAAATATAAAAATTCTTCCTAACATCCCATGAAAGGAAGCATTAGCAATTGTATTTGGGCCACCCAGAGGGCCTTACCCTGGAATGCAACTGGTGCTACTTCCTAAGACCATGCTCTGTTTCCCTACTCAACTCTAAGGACCAAATGTGGAGGGACCAGAAAATTCAGCTAGTGAATTAGGGAAAATAAGAATAACAAAGAGAAAAAGAGAAAGGACACTAACTACAAATCCCCATAACCTAAACTACAAATTCCGATACTGAAGTAGTGTTTCCCAGAGTGAAAGAGGCCTGACATTGAATTGAACTTACCTCAAGTTTGGAGCTCTGATTATTGCACTAAAGAAGATATTTCAATTGCTAAAATCAGACTATGTTAATGACTAAGAGGGACTGAAAAGGTTATGAGACCTGTCCATTACTTCAGACAGGAATGAACATAAGTTCATCCAAACACGAGATGAATCAAGAGAGGAGATAGTAAAGAAAAAGTTGTTCCCTTCTTGTACCTTACTGAGTCTATCTCATTCAATTTAATATCTATAGGTGATAAATATTTGTTGAATAAATGATGCATAAATAAAATAACTAGAAGAAAATATACAAAAATATTAATATGATTCTCTGAGTAGTGAAGTACCAATAACTTTTATTAACCTCTTTATAGTTTTCTGGATTTTTCAAAATCTCCCTCTTAAGCATGCTTTAAAAAAAAGAATATTATATCACCAAAGAATTAAGTCTCTATCATGTACATGTTTCAACAGGCATAGATATCCCATGGAAAGAAGTAAAAGAAACAAGTAATTCTTAACTCAAAAGTATAAATTTAGATGATTAAAAAGATCATTATCTATTTTTTTCTTATGTGTGTCTTTGGTGTCTGAAAATACCAAATTTTAAATTTAAAGAAAATTTAAAATACAAAACCAATATGAGAGATTACCTACCTGGATTCACCTTTTACTGAAAACAACTAAAAATCCTAAATATATCTTCTTAAATGCATCTCTGAGTTGGCAAGAAAGAAATTTTTATACTAAAAAATATTTGGGAACCTTGATTTCTGAAGTTGACTTTCAGCTGAGGGCATCTGCTGAACCAAGTACATTTTATTTTCAAGTTTCATGGCCTCATAGAGCTTCACAGAATCAGAAGGATAAAATACAAAATGCAGGATCCACCTAAGCTATAGGTGTTAATAAAAGATCCCCCACTTACTCTCACACATATAAAGCCAGGACTCCAGAGTTAAGTTAAACCTTCAGTAAAAGAATAAAACAGAAACATAACTCACTATACTCAGGAGATCACAATGAAAACGGACTATCTCAAATTCAGTCACAGGCTGATGTAGGGGGGAACTGAGAATATGGAACCATAAGCTATCTGTCTGGTCTCCATTCTAAATTCACACTACCTTGGTGGTTAGAAAAAAACTCAAGACGAGAATTTAATTTAATTGATCCCAAAGTGGTAGTATCTACATGAGTCTAGCAGAAGCAAATGCAAATCCTCTTTGAAGCAACTTACAATCAATCCAGGCCTAAATGAATTCCCACAGATAAAGTTCCATCAAAACAAAAAGTTTACCATAAAAACTGAACAAAAAAGGAAACACAGCATCACAAAGCAGAACCAGCAATTACAGCATATAGCAGAAATAAACTTGCAAGGATTTTAGATACTGGAATTATCACATAGATTGTGAAATGTGAGATTTAATATGGTTTACAAAAAGACAGGCTTGAAAATATAGCCAGGAAAAAACTAGAAGAATCATCAAGAAGATTTGAAAAACACAGAACTTCTAGAAATGAAAAACAGAACTGAAATTAAAAATTAAATGAATGGATGTCAATTCCCCAAAAATTAAATTATAGACCTAAATGAGTCAAAGCTATAAAACTTCTAGAAAAAAACAGAAGAAAATTATAGTAACCCTGGTTTTGCCAAAATTTCTCAAATAGAAAACAAGAAGCAAAAACTATACCAAAAACTTGATAAATTGGTATTTCTTAAAACTAAAATATGTGCTATTCAAAAGATGCTGTTTTTAAAAAATGAAAAGCCACAGACTAGGAAAATATGTTTACAAAACATATACCTGACAAAGGGCTTAATTCAGAATAAATTAAAAATATTGAATAAATTCAATAATCACAAGGAAAAGAGTCCATTTTTTTAAAATAGGAAGATTTGAACAGATACTTCACCAGAGAAGAGATATGGATAGCAAACAAGCAAATCAAGATGCTCTAATTACTAGGAAAATACAGATTAAAACCACAGTGAGATATCACTACACATCCACTAGGGCAGCTAAATTTAAAAGACTGACTATACCAAGTACTGATCATAACTTCATAATTCCACTGAGGATATGGAGAAACTAGTGTTACGGAATCCTTAGGGTGTCAACTTTTCTAGCCAGAAACCTCTGTGGCCAGTTTTTGGGTTTCTTATATGCTTTTTTCTTGGAGTGCCTCTTGCTTTGTACCACCTCTCTGCATCCCACATAATCAAAACAACACAAAATGTTGTTTTCCATTTCCTTCTCCCAGGTTTTAAATGGTCTCTTGTATCTGTGATGCTCCAAAACACACAAAATGCTGCCACTTTTAGCAATGTTTAGCATAAATCTTTGTCAGAGTTTGAAATATAAGACAACAAATATTAAAGATTACATTTCATTCTTTAATTGTCCATTAATCATTCATTTCTAACCATATAATTTTTTAATTTGCAAAATCATCATTTATCTTTGGCAAAATATAAGTCTATAATTTGCAATTGCAAGTTTTTGTGTCAATTAAGAAAATAAAGAAAATAGTAAGTCACAGAGCTACTAAAACATTAAGCAAAGGGAAATTTTTCAACAATTTTTGCATGTAGTAATTCTGGTTAACAGTCTTGAAAATATTTATCTGATTAAAAATTGTTTTACACTTAATATTTAAGAATTCAAATTAACAAATATTTATCAAAATAGACCTATAAGTAATGTGCTTAATGCGAAGTGGGCAGAGATAAATAAAACAAGGATCCCGGCTTAAGGTTTCAATGAAGAAGAAATTGGATAAATTTAATATAAACACAAATATCTCTCAATGAGCTACAGTTTCTAAACCACTGCTGCACAAAACAGAAAATAAGGGTAAACAATTAGAAATTAAGTGTGGTAATTTAATATGTATGAAAGCAAATATTCAGATATTCAAAAAATAAAATGAGTGCCTACTATATGTCAAAAGATTGAAAACTGCAAACCATTCTAGCATATACTTTAAACAAATGATCCATAAAACTGCAGAATTTTTCATGAGCATTTTCAACTTTTAATATATGTGATAACTGAGACTTAGCATGGTTATAATCCACAACTTAACTCCAGTTTAACTTTTTGCTCCTTTCGTAATTAGAATTTGAAGCTTTGGATGACTTCCCCCATAATATATATAAGTATCATGATTCATAAGGCATTTTAAGGGTAGGGAGAGAAATGAATGAGAGAAGAGATAAATAAATGGGTCAAGTTGAATGGGGTTTATGAAGTAGGATATATGCCATGGCGTTTGTTAACCTATGGCAGCTTGTCAAGGCCAAAAGTGTTGGAAAGGACAGATAAGAAGGAATGTGCTGGTAAATATGGCTGGAAAAGGTTTTTCAGGATGAGTGGCTGACAAAACTATAGAAATACCTATCAGATTATCTATTCAGAAGGTATTAAAAATGACTGCCAGAAAAAGCCTGGAGATTTCAATTTCAATGTAACTTCAAAGTGTTGGATAAGAAAACATGGTTTTCTCAAATAGGCACTTCGAATTGGCAAAATGATAATAAAATGAAATTAAACAGCTGATTTTTCTAAAGCACTTGCTATAAATTCCAATTAGATATTTGCATCACTTAAAAACTTCAAAAGCACATAATACTGTGAAACAAATGCAAAAAGTACATTAAAAGACTAATACACTATAAGTAGAGTTAAATCAGAACGGCAAAAATGATTCAACTATAGAAAACAACTACTATACTTCACCATACGAGCAGACTTTACAACCCCACATAATTACAGCAGAAAGGAGAAAGCAGATTATAGGAGAAAGACTACCATCCAAAGCAAATCTTTCATTGCAATGAAACAGGGCGCTTCTGAAAGAAAATGCCCAATAGAGACTACATTCATAAAAGTGCAAAGAAGGTACCAAAGAATAAAACATGGAATAACAGATGAACTCTGGTACCATGTAGCAACACAGCAGTGTAGAGGATAAAACTGGGCATAGGGTACAGAGCTCTCAAGATCAAACACAAAACATATCTGCCCACGTTCTGACAACATAATCAGAAAGCCTGGGTGACAGCCATCTTGTTTATGAATGGTTTCACCAATGATTCACCCCAGAAGTAAAAAAATTTATAAGCAGAAAGGTGGGAGTAGAAGAATTAAAATTTAAAGAGTAAGTTCTCTTGGACAACTGAAGCTTATTTTGAAATTATTTATCACAATCACAACTAATACAAAACAACCAGATTCCCTCCCCCAAACACTAAGTTATGTCTAATAGGAGCTCCAGCTCAGAGTTGGATCATCTCAAAGATTAACATATTCACTACAAATAGCCTTAAAAATAGAAGATACATAACACATTCCATTTTAAATCTTGACAGTGGTCAATGATGCTAACAGGTAAGTAACATTTCCACAGATGAAGATGCTAAAACTAAAAGAGGATTAAAAATGAATGGCTAATCAGAGGCAGTAGATGGCAGGCTTGAACATAGGTCCATCTCTATAGGCCACATACTTCCCATCACACCACAGTACCTATGGTAAGGCTCAACTAAAATGGCATCTAATCAATATCCATTAATAAGATTGAACATCTCATGATACCACGATACACAGATTTATTATTTTACAAAAGTGCAACAGATATTAGTACTATCTAAAGTGATAGATTTTACTATCATCCCTATTGCATCAAGGTGAAAATGAACTTTATGTGGGTTTATTAATTTGCATAAGAAAATACTACCTCTAATTTCATAGCACTTTTAAATACATACAAATTATACGTATAGTAGGTATGTATATAAACAAATAAAACACACTCATAAACAAAAATATCATACTTTTTATTAAAGCCTTAGTGTTCTGTCATAACTTCTCTCAGATTTAATACTGTTAAAAAAAACCTATAAGGTAGGTATTCTTTTCTCCATGTTAAAAACGAAGAAAAGTGAAGCTAAGAAAGGCTAAGATATTCTTCAAAACTTGCATAACTAGTAAATGATGAAAACAAAAGATTAACCCCGATCTGTCTGACCCCACAATTCATCCTTTCCTTTCTAATACTACATACTATCTAAAGTTCAGTAAAGGGATATTCCATAAGCAAATGCAAATAAGATCTTCACTACTTAATATATTTTATTATGTGGAAAGTTGTACTTACAACCACTACAAATGTACCCAAGATATTTACATCAAATTAATGCAAACAAGTTAAAAAGAAATCAGAGCAGGTACCTGAAACAAACTGAAATCACAGCTACATCAGGTGCTTGTATTAGTTTCCCAAAAGGACTGGGTGCACATTTGCAGTTCCCAGAATAGGGAAGATCCACAGTATTTCCCAGGCCAACTTAAATTACAACAAGAGAAAGAGGGAAAAATTCTGCAGTAGACGTTTCAATCTGTTTCATTCTTAAATCATAATCCTATAGCACCTATAGTTTGTTCCTGACCTTCTCCTACTCCCCTTATTTCCCTGAGTTTGTTTTTCTGACTCTGACTGTACTCTTGGCAATCTTGACTCCACTAACTGCCTGGCCCTTCCCTTCTGGCCTACCTACATAAATTCTCGAATTCTTCCTGTGTTAGGTTTTACTTTCTGTTACTTTATTGATGCTTTCAGTCACCTACTAATCAGTCGACTATTCTTTTAGTTATTAGTTGTCTCATTAGCAGTAGGAGATAGTTCTTGAGCACTTTCTGATAATTATCACCCATTATAACTCTCCTCTCTCCTAGAATTAAATCCTTTAGGACTTAATGTTCTACTGTACTTTGGAAAAGGTAGACATGACTATTAAGATCCAAAGAAGAAGTGGAGAAACAATGGTGAAAGAAAGTAGAACTACTACAGATGCAGGGGCAAGACCAGAGAAAATGAGTTATTCTAATCCAAAGTTATTCACAAGTTATCTGTATGCCTATATGAAATAAGTTTGTGACCAAGGGATAAATGAGGGAAGAATACTGGAAATACTTTTTAATTCATAATATTTACCTTGGCTCTCAGTTCTGAAAGGTAATGATTCATAGGCTTTAAAATTTGGGAGAATAAAGCTAAGTTATTCACAGTCTGTTAGCTCCTAGCCTGGTACATCATTCTACTTACTACTAAATAGTTAACTAGAGCACTCACACAATGTATAGCCTAGAAAATCCCATGAAACTGAGCCCTAACGTGCTGCTTCTGTAAGACGTTTCTGGACTCTGTCCTGCTCTAATCATTCCTGTCTCAAATTTCTCCAAGAGTCAGACACTTTACATTATCCTGCAAAGTTCTCACGAATAGCAAGAGGTGGCCTGGAGGGCAAAGAAGATGTACAACTTAAAAAGAGAAGAGAGGATTCATCAAAAAAGAACTTTAGAAGTTCCCATACTTTTCCAAGAAAAGAGACATACATAACAGCCTTACCAGTAAACAACATCCAGTGGTGCAAAATAATTTTTCATTATCAGGTCAGCAAAGTAAGCTTCTGTCTCCCGGCAGGCAGTTCCATTTCCAATCACTACTGTGCTGCAGCTTCAAGGGAGAAACAGAATGACAAGCTGAATTTCAAGGTATGCTTTAAAATCAACTGGAGAAAATGTGCAGAATGCACAGACTATTATATGATGCTCTTATTCTCTCATATATCAAAGCAACCTGTCCATTGTTGCACAAGGAAAGCACAGATTTATGCAGAATAAAAGACATTGTCCTGCATTTTGTATAGTAGGCAGCAGGGAAGTATTTTACTGTAACACTATCTCAAAAAAGTCACCTTTCTTCACATTTAGAAGGAACCAAAATTAGACATGAGTAAGTCAACTCTGGAGCATTCTAAGCCATAAAAAAGACATTATGATTAAATTATATGATATGTTGTTAATTTCTGAAGCTTCTAACTACAACCACATCTATTCCTCAGACGGAAGGAAGAGAAGGAGGGAGGGAGAAAATGGTACAGAAGAATGAATTGCTCACATTTGCCTGTATATTACCTCCTTTATTTGTGAAGGTGGTAAAGGAAGGGAGCAGCATTTCTCAAGTCTCCACATTCAGAGTTCTTCAGGAATTTGCCCCAGCACTGTTTTACATGGTTCCTTCTCTCTCACAAAGGCACTTCCCTTAATCCCTCCCTCCAAATTAGGGGCTTAAAAGGTATCTCTAGTTGGCTGAGCCAGTGAAATATTCAAAAGATTACTTATTTTCATACTTGAAATTCAGCAAAAGCCTCTTTATTTTCTCTGCCTCTCGGAAGCCTTGTCCACAATGCAGGTAAACCACATCAGTATGAAGTATCTGACCTTTAAAAAATGAAAATAAGCCATTGTGCAAGAAATTCTAAAGTGAAACACATCAATGATTTGATTAAGCAAGTTGTAACAGAAAAAGACTGGCTTGTTTTTTAAAATGAAGTCTGAATTATTCATATTCACTAAATCAGATTCTTCCTAATCACTCTGAAGTATTGCTCCTTCCAGTGTCACAGGATTCTGTTTGCTATACAAAACTACTATTAACTGGAGAATATGCTAGGACATCTAAAAGAAAAATGGTTTTCACTAACATTTATCATAAATAATAGTAAAAGCGAACATTAACTGAATAGTTAGCATGTATCGGACACTGTTATGATACTATTGTATTTCTTTTTTTGGATTGTAGATACATGACTTTATCTTGTGCATATTTAAGACTTATGAGTTTTTCCATATTGCATTGTACAGAAAAATATTTTTATTGAAAATACTTATTTTTAACAATTAAATTTAAAATCACTAAAATTATTTTGATCAAAAGTATTTTTTAAAATTTGAGGATAACTACCTAAAGAATAAAAATGAGATCAGAAACAAACTTAGGAAGTTAGGAAAGGAACAAAATAATCCCAAGGAAAACAGAAGATAGAAAATGTGGAAGTTGAAAGCAAAAATTAATAGAAAAAAATACAACAGAAAAGATCAACAAAGTCTAGTTTCAAATCACTTAAAAGAAACACATACCTTTAGCAATACCAATCAAGAAAAAGAAAGGAGATATAAATACAGTAATTATCCTAGGAATAAAAAGAATATATAACTAGAGATTGAGCACCGATTTAAAAGACACAGAAAGACTTTTATAAACAACTTTATATTAAATTATATAAATAGATAATTAGAAATATCTTACCAAAACAGCCTAAGAATATACATCTATCTATGTGACATTGTTAAAAGAACAATCCCACAGGCAATACAATAACTGAAAACTGATCTAACAACATATCCAAAAGAAGGTATCACAACCAAGTTCCATTAATCTAAGGAAAGTGTGACTTGACATTTAAAAAAAAACTAATAACATAATTCATCACAGCAACATAGTAAAGGATAAAAGCTATATGATATTTTAACAGATGCAATAAAATTGATAAAATATATTTCCTTCGTATTGTAAAATGAACAGCATAAAAAGACAACTAGGATAACAAAAACAAAAAGTCATGACTGTATCTAGAACACAGAAAAAATATCACCACAAAACCCAAAAAACAAAGCAGGTGGGAGCAATGTGCTGACAAGACACCACTGCATCAGCATCTGCATGGGAGGAAGCAGAAAGAAACTATGGATGGAATTGAGAACACAGGAATCCCAAAAATATCAAAGGCTACTTCCCTGGAAATCACAACAGTCAGTTAGAGAACGGGGGCTGAAACTGGGAGAGATTCAGTGCAAAGGGTGCCCAAGTAGTTCTGAAAGGACTGGAAAACACTGATCCCTAATAACTCTTGAAACTAGTAGAATATCCCTTTCATGACAAAAATCCCACACTGAGGAGAAACAATTGGTAATCACATCCAAATTGAGCAAAGTAAAAATAGTAAGAGCAAAGGAAAAAGAAAGCCCAGATGAAATAAGGGAAAGCAACAGAGAAGCAGATTCCAGAAAGTATAAACTATCTCTCAATCCACACAGTTTTTTCTTTTAATGATTTGGAAAAAAACAGAAGAGAAAGTTCTAGAGATATACAGTGAGAACACCTTGCCTGACTCAGCCTCCACTAAAAGTTCCAGCAAGCTAATATATGTAAAACTAAGCAAAAGAAATGCATGATAGTCAAATTCTATATAGAATGATTATTTTTTAAACAAAAAAACTTAAAAGAACTAATATAATGTCCTTATAGAAAGATGTGCCTAATGTACAAGAACAAGCTTCTTAAAAAGAAACATTACAGAAAATAAGAGTAACATAAGTCTAGCTAATGCCTGTAACCCCAGCACTCTGGAAAGCCAGGCGGACAGCTTAAGCTCAGGATTTCAAGATCATCCTGGGCAACATGACGAAACACTGCCTCTACTAAAAATACAAAAAAATAGCCAAGCATGGTGGTGCATGCCTGTGGTCCCAGGTACTGGGGAGGTTGAGGTGGGAGGGTGGCTAGAGCACAGGAAGCTGAGGTTGTGGTGAGCTGAGATTGTGCCACTGCACTCCAGCCCACGTAACAGAGCAAGACCATTACTCAGGAAAAATAAAATAAATAAATGAAAGAATAAGTCAATATTAGAAAATCTTAAAAATTAATGAGCTAAATTGGGAACGAATTAGATAAAAAAGAAAAATGTATTTCAGAAATTTTTTTCTAAACTAAAAAAAATTAAAATAGTAAATGCCATAGAAATAGAAAATAAAACAAGATGTTAAAAGATTTTTTTTAAAAATTAGAAATAAGGAAGTTCATAAGGCACTATAGCCTATTTTTTAAAGTATCGAATGGAAATTCTAAAACTGAAAAACCAATGACTTAAAGAACTCAGTAGATGGTTTTAGTAACAAACATAGCAGAAGAGAGGATTAATTAACTTAAATGATCAACAGAATATAAACAAAAGAATGGGAACTAGGAGAGGAGAAACCTAATGGTATAATATGCATTAACTGGAGTTCCAGAAACATGCTAGAAGCTCCACAAACTCTAAGTGGAATTCACGCAAACTAGAAAAGACAAGAAAACCCACACATATACACACACTGAAGCACATCATAAGAAAACTGAAAACCACAAAGAGAAAATCTTAGCAGCCAGAGGAAAAAGACATATTACCTTCAAAGGAACAATAATAACAGTTTTGGCTGATTTCTCAACAAAAATTATAGTAGCCAAAAAAAAAAAAACCCAATAAAACTGACATCTTTAAAATCTTTAAAGTACTGAAAGTAACTGTTAATCTTAAATTCTACACCCAGCAAAAAATGTTCTTCAAAAATGAAGGCAAAACAGAGATGTTTTCAGACAAACTGAAACTAAGACAACGTGTCGCCAGCTGACTCATTAAAAGTAATAGCACAGAGTTCTTCGGGCAGAAAGAAAATGATCTCAAATGGAAACACGGAAATGCAAAAAAAATGAAGAATACCAGTGTAAATATAAGTAAACAGGAAAAAAAATACCGACTGGGCAAATCAATAAAAACATATTTTGGTATTTAAAATATATACAGAATGAAAGTACATCACACATAAATGCATCACAATAATAGAATCTGATGGGGAATTACTAGAGTTCAAGTCTGAGCCTAATTAGTCCTCAATATCTCTATCGAGACATAGGAAGGGTATAAATGATAGTCATATATTGAGGGGTTTTATCACAAATGAGACAAAAATGAAGTTTGACTACCTGGTTCCTAATACACTTGTATGTGAGAAAACTACTTTCTAGGCCTTAAAAATTAACATTATTTCCAAACCCTCATGAAATGTATGAAGTGAAACTTATAACCAACTAAACAACTTTTATATGAAAAATTGCAAGACAACTTACTGGTAGGAGAAATTATAGCTAATTTGCAACCATGTTTATAACCAGGATCCACTCCCATTAAGGTGCGCCCTGGAACAGGGCTTGTTAAAAGGAGCTGACGAAGATTCCGTCCAAACATCATTACTGATTCCTTCTCTGCATCTGATGTTAGTTTGGCTCTTTAGAAATAAAAGAAAAGAAGAAGTTTTTCATTCACTCAAATTTTCTTGCCAGAAAAGGAGCAGAATTCATTTTGCATAATTATTTTTCAAAGGAGAATTTATAACAATATAACTTAAGAGAAAAATACACAAAAATTATATTGAATCTATTTTCACTAATCACAGTAGTATATGATACCACAAGCAATTCTGAAGCAAGTCTTATAAGTTTATCATACCTACATTCCCTCTCGATCTGCTCTCTACTGTATATAAAAGCCTATGTATAAATATGTGTATATGTGAGAGAGTATACGCACATTTGAATGTCACATGAGATGCAAACAAAAGTAAGGACAGTAAATGAAAGTCAGGGAGAAACACCCCAGACAATGGAAACAGCATATGTAAAGGACCATGACTCATTATAGGAAAAGCAAGTAATGTCATATGCTAACATAAAAAGAACAGTGAGACGTAAGGAGAGGCAAGAAAAAAAAAAGACCACAAAGGGTCATGCATGTTCTTCTAAAGAGCTTGGATTCTATCCTGGAGACAAGATCAGCTGAAAGAAGTATACAAGCATGAAATCATGAGATGAGAATTTTGAAATGGCGATTTGTAATATGTATCGGAAAAGACAAGACAGAATAACAAGATCTTCTATGATGCTAGTTCAGTAATCTAGACAAAAAATGATGATGTCCTGAATTAAGACAGTCACCAAGGAGATAAAGAGCAGGAAAAATTCAAGATATAATAAAAGATGGCAAAATAGATAGCACTTTGTAACTGACAATGTAGAATTGATGACAGAGGTAGATGTGAAAAATGACACATGGATGAATGATCATGACAGTCACAAGAATAAGACATGCAGAAGTAGGCTATGCATAGTATACAGTGAACTAAATTAAGTGACTGCAAAATAAAATAGTCTAAAAAACAAACTAAATGGGAGTTTCCTCCTCTTCAATTGCTTTTCTGGTAAGTATTCCTATCAGGAAGCATATCTGTAGATAACACCTGCAAACTAACTTATAAACTGAAATAAGTTACATTATTTTACCACAGGCATTTTAGAAAAAAAGAGGGAAAGTACTCTTGTTTATCTACAGCTAATGGAATTCAGAAAAGGTTTATACATTAAATGATCCCATATCAAACTGTTTACATTAAACCTCAATGAAATTGTTCCACATGCAGTAAACCTACTCAAATCAAAAATATATGTGAAACATGTCAAAAGTCTCACTAGACATAAGCAACATGAGAAAACAATAAAAAGAAAAATAAAAAGACATTGAAATTTTAAATAAGATAATTTTTCCTTCAGGAATATCCAAATTCCTGATTTTTAAAGTGCATGCCCTACCTCTCAAAAGCAAAAGATGTAAGACAGCTTGAAATGAAATAGAATTCTAAAACAAACAATATTTTTAGGCTACGTCTAAAATGGATGAAATAAGAGATTAAATGACTTGGTAAAAATAAATCAGACAACAGAAATATGTGTCTTTTTTAATAGTACCTGCTCACTCCCTGCTATGAACCCATCTTAACACAATGGTGAAGTGCAGCAAATGAAAAACAAACCTTACAAAGGCTGCTAAAAATTCTAGAGAGGTTGAAGAGATGGCTACAAAACTACAGTTCTCAGATAGCCCTTGCTGAAGCCTACAAATAAATGAGAATAAAGAGAATCTATAATACTTTAGAAAGAATGTATTAGGGAATGTCTAGTTTCTAAAGATTGGGTACAAAAACAAGGGTTTCAGAGAAGCAAGAGAGAGGAGTTCTGCCTCCCTACATTTCTCTTCTTTCCATCTTCTGTTCTGAAAACAATTCCACCTCATCTCTTTTGCAGTTTTCATCTTTATTACTCTTTGTCCTCTTATTAGTCCACTCACATTGTCATTTTAATAATCTCCTAATATTTATTTATTATTACTGATAATTTTTCATCCAAACAACTCCCATTTGGAGTTAAAAACATACATTAGCTCCCTATCTTCAAGGTAATTGATTCATCATGTACCCTACTAAATTCCTTATGCTTTCTTTGGCTCTCTTACCTCTAAAAACTGCCTCTGACTAACTAACTTCTCCATTAACTTCTCAGTTTGCTTCTTCCAAGCCAGATTTCTAATCAATAAAACCACTTGTTTAGCTTGGTTGTCAAAGTGCAAGACTAGCATTGCAGAACTTGAAGTGGTGCACATTAAGTGGCCAAGATTTGAAAAACATTTCATAATTAAGAACTACTTTTATGATCTACGCATGTGAATGCATCTACAGATTGAAATCAAGCCTTAACTTTAACACTTTGTGATGCTAACTAAATTCTTTTGATTGGTTATGATTGGTTAATTAATCAACAAATATTTGCTACATGCTACCATATATAATAATAAGCAGTACACAAAATTAAATAAGACAAGATATATACCTGAATTCTCTACAGAGGAGAGGATAAATAAGGCGTTTAAAGGAATCATCCAGTGAATTATGTAAGATCTTCATTAACTCTGGCCTTGCAAAGCTACGTGGTCTCCACCTGCAAAAGAAGAAAAGCCCATACTAAAACTGATACAATAAATAAGGCCAGAAAAGGAGGGTGGAATACAGAAGGGGAGAAAAACTTTATGGAAGCCAAAGTAACATAATCTGTGAGAAAAGGCTGTGGTATCTGGAAATTATTATGACATTTGGAGTTTTTATTTTTAAAATCCTGGTAAAAATCTATGGTCAGATACAAAACAAGGAAAAAATTTCCTCTTCCGTGAAGAGTCTCCAAAGCATTATTAATAATGGCCAAAATCTTAAGATACAAGAAAGTCACCAAAAAATTATTATAGCACTGCTATAGACTGAATTGTGTCCCTCCCCAAATTCCATACCTTGAGGCCCTGACCCTTGAGGTGATGGTATTTGAAGATGGGACCTTTGGGGGATAATTAGGTTTAGATTAAGTCATAAGCATGGGACTCTCATGATGGAATTAGTGCCCTGATAAACAGAGAGTTTGCTCTTTCTCTCTCTTTCACCACCATGTGAGGGCATAGGAAGACTGCAGCTGTCTACAAGCCAGGAAGAGAGCCCTCACCAGGAAATGAATTAGCTGGCATTTTGACCTTGGACTTCTCAGCCTCCAGAACTATGAGAAAATAAACTTCTCTTGTAAAAGCCACAAAGTCTGTGGTATTTTGCTATGGTAGGCCAAGCTAAGACAAGCACGGTATCCTTCTTTCCCCCCTTTCTTTATCTCTTTCTGAGACTTAAAGTAGACTGAGCAAAGCAGAAAGACTGTTTTAACCCTTGCCTCTTGCCATTTTTGAATGGAACTTACTCTATTGCTCAGGCCACATTGCTCTACCGGACAGCATCTGCATACCTAATGAGGAGTATAAATGCCACAGAACCAACTGTTAATGAACACTGGAGAAAGAATGGAAGAGACAGGCACAAGCTAAAAGGACAAATGTAGTCTCACTGAAACTGTCCCTATAAACCTTATAAAATTAATCAGTAAAGAAGGGAGGGCTAGAAATGAAAATAAACAAGCTGGCAGCACATTCAGCGTCACTCAAGAGGTCAGCTCACTCTCTGACCTGCTTCCTTATGGTTGTCTGGTGCCTACTGTCCCAGAATCACATAGACCCTATTATAAGATTACAGCTCCCCTTAAGTGCTCTATAGTTAACAACCTGAACATTATGAAATGTTAAGTTTTCCATTTGAATATTCTTTCAGGTCCTGTGTACCAGTGAAACTACTGACATCAGCTAGTATGAAAGATGCCTGCAAGAAGTTGACTCACCAAAGAGTAGTTTCCAAATCCTGATAATTTTACCCCCTTTACTCCAGCCAATCAACAACCACAATTTTCCAGCTCCTTGCCCTCTATGATCCCCTTAAAAATCCTAGCCCAGGGCAGAGCACAGTAGCTCACATCTGTAATCCAAGAATATGGCCTCCTAGAGGCCAAGGCAGGAGGATCACTTGAGCCCAGGAATTCAAGACTAGTCTGGGCAACATAGCCAGACCCTTGTCTCTACAAAAAATAAAAATTTAGCTGGATGTGGTGGCGTGTGCCTGTAGTCCCAGCTATTTGGAAGGCTGAAGCAGGAAGATCGCTTGAGCCCAGGAGGTTGAGGCTATAGTAATGATTGGGTCATTACTCAATTACCCAGTCAGCTTGGTTGCAGTGGCCATGATTATGTCACTGCAACCCAGCTGAGCAACAGAGTGAGACCCTTTCTTAAAAACAAAAACAAAACAAACAAACAAAAAAACAGACAAACAAAAAAAACCCAGCCCAGAACTTTTGGGAAAATGGATTTTAGGGTCTTCTCTCATCTCCTCACTCAGTGCCCTGCAATCATTAAACTCTTTTCTCTGCTACAAACTCTGCTGTCTTGGTGTATTAGTCTATTACTACACAGTGGGCATACAAACCTCTTGGTGCTATGATACTATTCATTCTGTGTTTTCATCCATTTACAACATCTCTGCCCTTGCCCTCTTGAATGAAAACCATTAACAAAATATTAATTAATATTACGTTAAGGGTACTCTCATCCCCTTTACCTATCTTAGGCTAGGAAATGAACTAAATTTCACTGAACAAACATTTAAGCATTTACAATGTTTTATTCCAAAGAATACATAATAGCAACTAACTGAATCTCTTCCACAGAAGGTGTTACATAGCTTTTAAATTTTAATGAAGGTGCTTTTAGGCAGGATATACATCCTTCCTTCCACCTAAATCCCTGCTGCTCCCTAGTAGCCTTTGCCAGAAGGAATCAGGGATACACAGGAGTACAATTTCTCTACTCCATTGAAAAAGGCATGAATTCAACACACACGCCTTTTTGCAATGAAACAAATATTTAAACAAATGTACAGTATAATAAATGTAAAAATAGAAATAAATGTTAAAGATATGAAGAGCTCAAAAGCAGAAGTGACAGCAAACAGTAGCATAGTATACTAGTTAAAAATATGATCTGAGCCAGGTTGCCTTAGTTCAAATTCTGCTCCATTAGTTTCCTTTTTTTTTTTTTGTGAGACAAGAGTTTCATCTTGCTCTGTCACCCAGGCTGGAGTGCAGTGGCAAGATCTCATCTCACTACAACTTCCACGTTCAGGTTCAAGCCATTCTCCTGCCTCAGTCTCCAGAATAGCTGGGACTACAGATACCCCCGCCACCACGCCCAGCTAATTTTGTATTTTTAGTAGAGACAGGGTTTCACCATGTTGGCCAAGCCAGTCTCGAACTGCTGACCTCAAGTGATCTGCATGCTTCGGCCTCCCAAAGTGCTGGGGCTATAGGCATGAGCCACCATGTATGGCCTTGCTCTACTTTGATGGTAGATTTACTTAAGTATATCTGTGCTACAATTTCTTTATCAGTAAAATGGGAGTAATAATAGTCTACTTCGTTGAACTGTTGTGGGTTAATATATGCAAGGGACTTACAACGGTGCCTGATACATTCTATGTAAGTTTTTGCTGCTGCTGCTGCTGCTACTGCTGCTATTATTAATTTGGAGAATCCAATGTCAAGAAGGACTTCCCAAAACAAACATCCGAGATGGGTTGTTTAATCAATTGTAGTTTACCAAGCAAGATAAAAGAATAAGAGCATTCTGGGAAGAAATCATAGCATATGTAAAAGCTCAGAGGTAACTATAGGGTTAGTACTTCTAGGAAATAAAGCGGCAAGATCAACAGGAGGGAAGATGAGGCTAGAATATGTGGCAATGGCTGGATCATAGGGTCTTATACACAAAGCTATGGAGCTTGATCAGTTAGGAGAAAGAACACAGTTCTGAATCATGGAACAATATGCGAGACAGATAGTCTTTAAAGGCAGGAAGACCCTAATGGATTAATTTTTTTTAAATATGGGTCATTCCCTTTAAGCCCCAACCAAGATTTCCCCATTGCTTGCACAAAAAAGCCAGAAATCTTAAATATCACCTACCCATATCCTCTCAAAGTCCCAGTAGTTTTCTACAAGTCTCAAGATCCTTCCTTGGCTTTGACTGCTCAGCTCCCCTTCCTGGAACAGAGAGCTGTGGGTCTATTTAATACTTGAGGGTGCCTCAATTATACCCATTCAGTTGAACTTTAGACCGTCAGACCCAGCCCTGAAAGATAACAGCTATATTTATGTCCTATATTATAGAAACTCCTTTTTGCCCCTTACACAAAAACCCTTGCTGCCCTTCATCAGCTTCCTGGGATCTATTGAAGGCACTTAGCATACTAAGGGACCTTACTATTACTTACATCTTTAAACTTAAAGAAAATACAATGGGTTTGCCTTATAGGATGTCATCTAAACTTGATTCTTCCTCTAATTCGATAGTTAAATATATCTGAATAAAACTAAGGAGGTCCTCACTTAAACCAAATTCTACATTGCAAAACACGTGCTACATATGTTGCATGTAATGAAGCATAAAATTAAGATGAGGGATCACAAACTCCACCAAAGAAATATTCTCCACTTTGGCAAAGAAATATGCTCTCCCTACTTCATATAAGTAAAATGAAGAGAGGCTCCCTCCGCTGAGCTTTCTTTTTTCCACATTTAAAAGAGATACACTTTCCCTTAAATCTACTACATGAAAAACAGCAGCACAATTTCAGAGAATATAAACTGACTTTTCAAGTCAAAGACACAAGAATCTGCACGCTCAAAAAGACAAGTTCTGAAGCCAGGTAGTATGCACCTATAGTCCCAGCTAATTTGGAGGCTGGGGCAGAAGAACTGCTTAAGCCCAGGAGTTTGAGACCAGCCTGAGCAACATAGCGAGATCATGTTCTCTAAAACGTAGTTTTGTAAATTAAAACAAAAAAATTTTCCTTAGATATGTTTTTACCTAAAGAGCAAATGCAGAAACTTGGATTATTGAGGTTCTCACAAACACAGCAACTATTTCAGCATCTAAAAAGCTTAGAAATCCTCTTCAAACTTATTATAATCTTGTACTAGTAATATACGATTCCAAATGAGGAATTGTTCAGTTGCTGAATTCGGACCTATATATTATTTTTAATACTAACACATTAGCATTCAATTCTTCCTTGTTATGCTAATCAACTTACATAATAACAAGATTGCAATTTAAATCATTATTTGCCCTATTATATAGTACTTTATATATTTATAGTGTAATAGTAACTGTATCATATATCTTATTGTTCAAGCCACACAAATTTTTGTTGTTGAGACGGAGTTTCACTCTTGATGCCCAGGCTGGAGTGCAATGACACAATCTCAGCTCCCTGCAACCTCCACCACCTGGGTTCAAGCAATTCTCCTGCCTCAGACTCTCGAGTAGCTGGGATTACAGGCAGGCACCACCATGCCCAGCTAATTTTTGTATTTTGTATAGAGACAGGGTTTTACCATATTGACCAGGATGGTCTCAAACTCCTAACCTCAGGTGATCCTCCCACCTTGACCTTCCACGTGCTGGGATTACAGGTGTGGACCACCACGCCCAGCGACCACACAAATTTTATGCTTCACTTCACCTCTCCCTAACCAATCCACCCACCATTTAATCAGATACCTTGTCCCACCCATCTACTTCCTAAATATTACCCAAATATGTCTACTTATTCCCTATTGCTACCACCCTAGTCTAAGCTACCATAATCTTTTGCCCATATCTACTCTTGATTCCTTCCAAATAATTATCTACACTATAGCCAGAGTGATCTTAAAATGCAGTCTGATCAACACACTCCTCTATTTAAAGTCTTTATTGGCTATAAAAAAAAGTCCTTAGCATACCTGAAAGCAAAGTATGATCTAACCTGTCAACACCTCTATCTTAATTCCACGTTGCTTCTCTTCCTTCTCGAACTTCTATCTCTGACCTACCTACATGTCAAGTCCAATCTACTTAGGGTTCTGTTATAAGCACTTTTCTTCTTCTTCTTCTTACTGCACTTTTCCTTCGTAACCTCAACATACTCTTAACAATTAGTGTTATTCTCATTAAACTACATTGTCATCATGGACAAGCAGTATATTTGTCTAGTTTACAAGTAAATTCCAACATCTACCACGTAATATGAATGGATGAGTACATAAAGAAGAGGGTGGAAGAAACAGAAAAAGAGAGTAAAAAAAAGGAAGAAGAAGATTCATCAAGTAAGCATTTCCAGTCATTCACATGTGTTTAAAGGAAAAACAAGTGCTTTGAGAATAATTCTTTAGGTCCTAGAAAAGTGTTTCAGCTCTTAGAATTATTCAAATTAAGAAAAAATTTCAGGCCAGGCATGGTGGCTCATGCTTGTACTCCCAGCACTTTGGGAGGCCAAGGCAGGTGGATCACTTGAGCTCAGACGTTCAAGACCAGCCTGGGCAATATGGCAAAAATCATACGAAAAAATAAAAACTTAGGTGGGTGTAGTGGTACACACCTGTAGTCCTAGTTACTCGGGAGGCTCAAGGAGGGGACAGCTTGAGCTTGGGAAGCTGAGGCTGCAGTGAGCCAAGGTCATACCACTGCACTCCAGCCTGAGTGACAGAGTGAGACCCTGTCTCAAAAAAAAAAAAAAGAAAAAGAAAAACTTCCAAACCTGACTGAAAACTATATTACTATGCTATAGTGATGCAACATGTTATATTGTAAGCTAAATAATATTACAAATTTTTCAATTGAAGTAGAACTATATAAAATATAAATAAGCCATGGAAAAATAAATTGCTGTAAAAAAATTCCTTGACATTCACTTAGTCTAAAGATAATAAATAGGTTAAAAGTATGACATATTGTTTTTTTATCTATTGAGGACTGACTCTGATACTGAGTATTATGAATATTTACAGAAAAATATCGTCTTCAACTTACCGTGATTAAAACATTTCTAAAAAGAATCAGCACAATAATCCTACTACTTTGTAGTAACAGATACCATCAAAGGCCTGTTCTTCACCAGGCACTATGCTACACAGTTATATGGATTATCACTTAATTCTCTCAAATCTATAAGGAAAGTATTATCATTTTAAGGATGGACAAAACTGAGAAAGAAACTAAGTAACATGCCCATCACTACATGGCTACAAAGTAATATAACTGGAGCCGGGCACAGTGGCTCACGCCTGTAATCCCAGAAATTTGGGAGGCCAAGGCGGGTGGATCACGAGGTCAAGAGATCGAAACCATCCTGGCCAACATGGTGAAACCCCCTTTCTACTAAAAAATACAAAAATTAGCTGGGCATGGTGGCACGCACCTGTAGTCACAGCTACTCAGGAGGCTGAGGCAAGAGAATTGCTTGAGCCTGGAAGGCAGAGGTGCAGTGAGCCGAGATCGCCCCACTGCACTCTAGCTTGGCGACAGAGCAAGACTCTGTCTCAAAAATAAATAATTAAATAAATAATATAACTAGAATTCAAACTCAAATATGTCTACTTCTTAGGAGTTTCCTCTATGAAACTATCTCAGAGGTTTATCATATTTTAAAATTATCTAATTTCCTAATATAATTTTTTAAATCTAGGATTTGTTTTAGGCACATATTTCCTTTTTCTCTTCATTGGAGTTTATTTGCTTATTTATAAACAAAATAAACATTCATAAAAAATGACAACTAGTGGCCAGGCGTGGCGGCTCACACCTGTAATCCAAGCACTTTGGAGGCCAAGGCGGGCAAATCACCTGAGGTCAGGAGTTCAACACCAGCCTGACCAACATGGTGAAACCCCATCTTTAAAAAAAAAAAAAAAAAAAAGAAAGAAGGAAAAATGACAACTAGCCAGGCATGGTGGGTCATGCCTGTAATGCCAGCACTTGGGGAGGCTCAGGTAAAAGGACCACTTGAGTCCAGTAGTTCAAAACCAGCCTGGGCAACATGGCAAAACCTCACCTTAAAAAAAAAAAAAAAAAAAAAATTTTTAGCCAGTTGTACGCACCTATGAGCCCAGCTACACGGAGACTAAAGTGGGAGAATCGCCGGGCATGGTGGCTCAAGCCTGTAATCCCAGCACTTTGGGAGGCAGAGGCAGGTGGATCACGAGGTCAAGAGATCGAGACCATCCTGGTCAACACGGTGAAACCCTGTCTCTACAAAACATTAGCTGGGCATGGTGGCACGTGCCTGTAATCTCAGCTACTCAGGAGGTTGAGGCAGGAGAATTGCCTGAACCCGGGAGGCGGAGGCTGCAGTGAGCCGAGATGGCGCCATTGCACTCCAGCCTGGGTAACAAGAGTGAAACTCCATCTCAAAAAAAAAAAAAAAAAAAAAAAGGGAGAATCACTGGAGTCCAGGATACTGAGGCTGTAGTGAGCTATGATAGCACCTGTGCACTCCAGCCTAGGCAACAGAGTAAGACCCTGACCCTCAAAAAAAGAAAAAGAAAAAGGGAAAGACAACTATATAGAAAAATCTATACTATACAAGTAATATAAAGACATTTATTTGCCACTAATGAAATCATACTATAAATAAATGCTAATTGTAAACTGTCTTTTTAACCTAGTAAGACACATTCATACTTCAACTGTGGCTCTATTTCAACTTTTTCAAAATGGCTGCACAGAATTCCACCATATGGATATAACACAATTGGCTTAAGTAATTTACCTATTAACATTTAGATTATTGCTTTACTTAATGGTTGTTTGGTTAGTAGTATTTGGTTGTTAAGCAAGTTGGTACGTAATAGCTTTTAATGAATTAACAAAACAGTAATGCTGAAGGAGGTAACTGAGTTCCAAAAACACATGGTACTTATTCTCTAAGAACAATTCATCTAACTTTTTAAGAGTCATTCCTAGCAATCCCTTTATCCTAAGGTTACAAAGAGCTGCCTGGTGATGAGCTTTATCAAAATTTACATCTCTTGACTGCTAGGCCACTTTACTTACCTCTTTGTATCAGTTTTCTCACTGGCTAAATGGTGGCTACAAAACCTGCTCTATCAACTAAACACATTGTTGTGAGGATCAATTACACTCTGAAAAATTAAAACTAAAAGTAAAAAGTGTTATACAAACATGGTGCTATTTTAAAACATACCCTTAACAAATAAAAAGGGAAATAAAAAATTACATAAGCTCAGAAATTTCCTTAAAATATCTAATAAATTTAATGTTTCTTTCAATCATCCTTAATGTGCAACATTTATTCCCACATATAGAATGCTTAGAGGTTTATATTGTAATATCCAATAAGTTAATTTTTGTTTCCATCATCCTTAAAAAACTAAACACTTCAGATATGATATACACAGTATATGCTTGTTAGTTTATTTTTGCAAGGGAAAAGATGATCTTATAGAAGTTTCAAATAGTACAGAAAAGCAATGAAGTAGAAAAGTCCCTCTCCCCAGAGATAATCACTATCATAAATTCCTCATGCATCCTCCTGGATATTCTCTATTCAAACATGCATGACACATATACTTTTTTTTTTTGTTTTTAATGCAAAAGGGACACCATATACCTTGTCTATCACTGGCTTTTTAATAACTTTCATGTAATAGACATCTTTACATATCAATACATATAGATGTCAGTATCATATTTTAGAAAAGAAAGAAATAAAATTCTGTAAGTATCTGAAAACAGACCTGTTTTGGATGCACCACCTACAGAATTCATTCTTCACTCCATCAGAAATATCGACCTTAACTGTCAGTATCTTCAAATTTTCTCCACGGTTAATTGCAAGAATCTGAGTGTAAACATAAGGCAAAGACTAATAATCCAAAAAAATATATGAAACAAATCAGGCAGCTATGCAGCTGACAGCTATATGAATTTTTTACTCATTTATTTACCAAGAATACATTTAAAAACAATCATTTATTTACACTTTTTTCAAGTAATACACCTCCCTCATAAGGAAAACCCTAATAAGCTCTTAGAAAATAAAATACAAATACAAAGCCTATCTATCACATTTATAAGAAGAGACTTTGATGATCTAAAGTCTCATTTCAGATTCTACTAATTGAAATTTTTTGATCATCTGGAGTTGGAAGGGTATACTTTTTATGACTTGAAAAGATAACTTGTGCTAAGATAAATACAAACATGTAAAACCCTAGGTGCAATATTTAATAGCTACTAATTGTTACCATTCATTGAGCATTACTAATTATAGAGCATATCTAAGCACTTTGAATATATTAACTCAAGTAATCCTTACCACCACCAGTGATGTATTATCATCTACATTTTATATAATAATTTTCCTGAAACTAACTTGTTCCAAATCGCAAAGCCAAAAAAGAATTTAAACTCAGATCAACCTGTCCATGCTCTTAATTAAAATTATATTAAAAGAACGACTGTCTTTAAACACATTTTAAAAACTCCTTAAAGATGTACAAACAAAACCAAAGCAAGCAGAAAAAAATAATAAATAATAGGGTAAAAATAAAATTGAGCATAGAAAAGCAATAAATATCAACAAAACCCTAAGTTGGTTCTTTGAAGATATCAACAAAATTGAAAGACCTTTCACTAATCAAGAAAATAACAGGAAACATTCAAATACCAAAATCAGGAATAAAAGAGAGGCCATTACTAAGGACCTTATAGAAATAAAAAGGATGATAAGAAATACCATGAGCAACTGTATGACAAATTAGGTAACTAGGATAAAATGGACAAATTCCTAAAAAGACACAAACTTCCAAAAACAAACCACAAAGAAACAGAAAATCTGAACAGACCTATAAAAAGAATACTGAATTTGTAATTTGAAAATTTCCCACAAATAAATGTCCAGGCCCACAGGTACCACCACTGAATTCTACCCAACATTTTAAAAAGAATCAATATCCATTCTTCACAAACTTTCCAAAAGATATTCGAGAAGGGAAAACTTCCCAAATATTTCTGTGAGGCCAGTATTACTCTGATACAAAAACCAGACAAGACTTCACAGGAAAACTACAAGCCAGTATCTCTTATAAATATAGATGTAAAAATCCTCAATAAAATACCAGCAAACCACAACCAGAAACATATAAAAAGGATCATAGACCAGGATCAAGTAGAATCTGTTCCAGGAATGCCTGGTTGATTCAACACCTAAAAATCAATTAACCTAATACATTATATCAATAGAATAAATAACAAAAATCCTATGATCATCTCAATAGATGCAGAAAAACATCTGACAACATCAGGTAGCCCTTCATGATTAAAAAAAAAAAAACTCAACAAACTAGAAAATATGGGAAGTTCTTCAATGTGAGAAAGGGCATGGGCACAGAAATCTCACAGCTAACATCATATCTACTGGTCAAAGACCCAGAAATAAGATAAGTGTGTCCACTCTCACAACACTGTACTGAAGGTTCTGGCCAGGGAGAAGGAAGGGAGATCATCTATATTGGAAAGGAAGATGTAAAACTTTCTCTATTTGCAGTTAACATGATCTTATATATAGAAAATTCTAAGCAATCCACTACAAAACTATTAGAACTAATAAACAGTTTAGCAAAGTTGCACAACACAAGCTCAACATATAAAATTAATTTCTACATACTAGCAATAAACATTCTGAAAATAATTTTTAAAATTCCATTTAGGATACCACCCAAAGGAATAAAATACTCAGGAATAAATATAATAAAAAAGTTCAAAACTGACACAGTTGACCTTTGAACAATACAGGTTTGAATTGCATGTGTTGACTTATACGCAGATTTTTTTCAACCGAACAGGGATTGAAAATACAGTATTTGCAGGATCTGAAACCCGTATAAGGACAGCTTATTTTTCATATACATGGGTTCTGCAGGGCCAACTCTGGGACTTACATATACATAGATTTGGGTATATGTGGGGATCCTGGAATCAATCTCTTGTGCATACCAAAGAACAACTGTACTCTAAATACTATAAAACATTGTTGAAAGAAATTAAAGATCTAAACAGACATCCCATGTTCATGGATCAGAAGGCCTAATACTGCTAAGATGGCAATACTCCCCAAGTTGATTTACAAATTCATTGAAATCTCTATCAAATCCCAATTCACATCTTTTGCAGGAATTAGCAAACTAATTTTAAAACACATATAGTAATTCAAAGGACTGAGAAGAGCCATGTCAATTTTTCAGAATAAGCATAAATTTGGAAGGTTCCCACTTCCCAATTTCAAAACTTACTACAAAGCCACAGTAATCAAGACAGTGTGTACTGGCATAAGGATAGCCATACAGACCAATGGAATCAGAGTCCAGAAATAAACCTATACATCTAGAGTCAACTGATTTTCCACAAGGGTACCAAGACAATTCAGTGAAATCTTTTCAGTGAATCTCGGGAAACTGGAATTAGCCACATGCAAAAGAACAAAGTGGATCTCTATCTACTTCATACTATACATAAAAATTAGCTCAAAATTGATCTTAGACCTTAAAATAAGAACCAAAACTATAAAATTCCCTTTAAAACTGGAGAAAATCTTTATGACCTCAAGTCATACACCAAAAGTATAATCAATAATAAAAAAAAGACAGAATTTCAACAAATTATAATTTTTGTGACTCAAAGAATAGTATCAAGAAAGTGAAAAGAAAATGCACAGTGTGGGATAAAAATTTTTGCAAATCGTATGTCACATAAGGGAATCTAGAATATATTTAAAACTCTTACAGCTCAACAATAAAAAGACAAAACCGAATTTATTTATTTTCTTAAGAAATGGGGTTTCACCATGTTGGCCAAGCTGGTCTCGAACTCCTGACCTCAGGAGATCTGCCTGCCTCAACCTCCCAAAGTGCTAGGATTGCAGGCATGAGCCATCACACCTGGCCACAACCCAATTTAAAATGTACAAAAGATATGAAGACGTATTTGTTCGAAAATTATATATAAACAACTAATAAGCATATGAACAGATGTTCAACATCATTAGAGAAATGCAAATCAAAACACAGTAAGAAAAGATGAAAATAAATGTTGGTGGGGATGTGGAGAAACTGGAACCTTCATAAACTGCTGGTAAGAATGTAAAAATGGCATAGCCACTTTAGAAAATAATATGGCAGTTCCTCAAAAGGTTAAACATAAAACTACCATATAACCCAGCAATTCCACTCTTAGGTACATATCCAAGAGAAATCAAAACATATGTCCACATAAAAACGTAGACACAAATGTTCATAGCTTTATTCATAATATTCAGAAAGTAGAAACAACCAAAGCATTCACTGACTGATGAATGGACAAGTAAACTACGAAGAGTCCATATAATGCAATATTATGTAGCAACAAAAAGGAAAGGCATACTAATACGTACCATAACAGACAAACTCTGAAATCATTACGCTGAGTGAAAGAAACCAGAGGCAAAAGTCTGCATATTGTATGATTCCTTTATATGAAATGACCAAAATAGACAAATCTATAGAGATAGAAAGTTAGTTGTATAGAGCTTGAGGCAAGGAAGTATTGGGCAGAAAAATGTCCTAAAATGGCTTGCAGTAATGGTTACACAACTGAGTGAATTTACAAAACACCATTGAACTTATAAAGTTCTAATGGTCGCATTACATGCAATATGAAAGTTACTTCAATAAAGCTATTATAAAATTAAAAGTCTTTTCTTAAAGCACCCTTTAATACCAGTTATTGAGATGATAAATAGTAACACAAATTAACCAAATAATTAAGCCTCCCTTAAATGGTATTTTCTAGTCTATAACTATATATGTATATTATATATTAAAAATTAAAGAAACAACATCACTTCAATATATATTCAGAGTTTTCAGTAATTCTTAACGGCTTTATTCTAATTATTCTTAATGAATGGAGTTTTAATAAACTAAGGTCTCCCTTTACAGAACACAAACTGATATTTTAATAATTTTAGCACATTTCTCTAACAAAAACTTAGATTTCCCATCTGTGGTGAAAGCAGTTAAAACAATTCAACTTAATATTACCAGAAAATAATTCTATGAAAATTTCTCAATTTGTCCTTTATGTTGAAAAGAAAGTCCAAAAAGAAAAAATATATATCTTTTTGTAACTTTAAATTTTAAAAATATTTTAGAGTAAAATTCTAAATATCAAATTGTCAAAGTTTTTAAAAAAATTATACAGAACTTTTTCTTTGTATGATTTTGCTTATATATTTGAGAAATTCTAAAGTAAACACCAGCAGAAATAAAACAATCACTGAGAAATAAATTTTTCGGCTGGGTACAGTGGCTCATGCCTGTAATCCTAGCACTTTGAGAGGCCAAGGCAGAAGGATTGGTTGAGCCCAAGAGTTCGAGATGAGCCTGGGAAACATGGCGAAACCCCAACTCTACAAAAAATACAAAAATCAGCCAGGTGTACTTGTGAGTGCCCACAGTCCCAGCTCCTCAGGAGGTTCAAGTGGGAGAATGGCTTCAGCCCTTAAGGCAGAGGTTGCAGTGAGGCATAATCGTACCACTGCACTCCAGCCTGGGTGACAGAGAAAGATATCGTCTAAGAAAAAAATTAAAAATTAAGCTTACACAAAACATATTCAATAAGACTGCATAGAACTATCTACAAAAAAATAAATTTTGAGTACAAAATAAACTTTAGTTTGAGCTCAGCAGAGACTTCCATATTTGACACAGGTTGTGCCAGCTTAGTAAACAGAAGTTCTTCATACAAGAAATTACCTCTAATAAATTAATTCAAGTAGAGTACAACAATATAGCGGAAACAGTTATTTAATTATGATTCACATAAGTACACCATTATATCACAATACATTATTGGAAGTTTTTTGTTCTTTTTTTTTAACCATACCTAGTAATGTAATAAGTCGAACTTACAAAAAATCCTGACACACAGGAAAACCCATGGTGGAGAAGGGAGTAAGGTAACAGAATAAAGCTTGGGACAGAAACTGAAGTTGAAAATGAGTGGGTTAAAGCGGAATTACTGCAGATGGTGACACTGAACAGGAAATAGGCAGTGTAAGACACAGGAAATTGGGCATCAGTGAAAAGACACACCAAAAAAGATAAGCAACAGAAAGTCTCATGAGAGAATGTGAAGACTGAGTTATAAATTCATGTGGTAGAAAAGGTCACACTAAGGACCAATTTGAAAAAGAAAGAAAAAAAGATGCAGCTGGAAGAATTAATTTACTAAGCAGCTATTAACTGCTACTCCAACAGTACTTGGAGAAGACTTCCACAGTAATTTTCCTTCACCACACTGTCTTTCATCATTTGCATTCATTTCTGTATTTTGTGATACTGTGTGCTGAGGTATCTATATAAACGCTGAAAAGTAAGGTTCAAAGTTGGAACATGAGGTCTCAGCACTACAGGAATTGGGAAGCTGTTTTTGTAACCTAGCACATAACATCACTCCAACCTGTACATGATAAACTAAAAAGTTCTTAAAACGGACATTTCCAAAATCCTCTGCTTTCCCAGGCCTGAATACTGTCACACTCAGAAACCTGTGTCAATCATAATCTTAAATTCAGTCACTAACTCAGAATGCCACATGTGCCAAACACACTAGTTAAAATGCAGAGCTCAATAAAATATTTTCAAACAGAAATTAGAAGGCTAGGTTTTAACAGAATAAAAGCATTCACATTTTTCCAAAGTTGTAATAAAATTAAATCAACATAAAAGGTGGACAAAAGACAGAAAACCAATTCTGCAAAAGGAATTTTAGTATAGTCACTGGTACTATTAAAAATTATTTTTCATTACATTACACCTGTATCAGTAAACCATAATAACTAGGTACGTAAAATTTCACTGTACTAACATTCTTCCAAATTATTGAAAGTATGTACTTCACCTGATGTAGTAAATATAGTGTGCACAAAAGTAAAATGAAAAACTTTAGATATAGTAGTGAAACATCTCAAATCTTCAAAAGGGCAAGGTCCCTGTTACCTCTATACCCTAAATAGGACCCAACATACAATAACCTTTCAGGAAATATTTGTGGGATAATTGAACACTCTTCACGTCTTGTTACAACAAAACAAAAAATTTTCACATCTGTGTCATCTTAAATTAAAAACAATTACTTTTTTTTAAGAGGCAGGGTCCCACTGTTGCCCAGGCTGGAATGCAGTGGCCATTCACAGGAGCAATCCCACTACTGATCAGCACAGGAGTTTTGACCTGATCCTTTTCTGATCTGGGCCAGTTCACCCCTCCTAGGCAACCTGGTGGTCTCCTGTTCCTATGGGGTCACCATATTGATACCAAACTTAAGGTGAACACCCAATTAGTTTAGTGCACTTCAGCCCAGAAATCTTGAACTCAAGCAATCCTCCTGCCTCAGGCTGCCAAGTAGCTGGAACTACAATCATGCACCACTGTGCCCAGCAAAACAATTACATTCTTAATGATGAAAATTAAGTATTACATGAAAGATAAGGCATACTAGTTTTTCTATTATTCTCTTTATAGCAATAAAATGCAGATAGGAAGAAAAATGAATTTAAAAATTATTTATTGAGAAATTTCAGGTTTAAAAAACACTGGCAGTTTCCTGATTCCAAATCTCCCCCTCACTTTCTCGAAAAACTATAAAACCAATAAAGAGAATAAATAAAACACAACATACGGCCCACCTCTCTGCACTTCTAGGAGACAGAGAAATATACTGGCATCAGATTTCTCAAATATAATATACGAAGGAAGCCAAGAGCAGAGCAACATATTCAAGAAACTTATGGAAAGAAAGTGTAAACAAAAATGATTATTATACCATACCAAGCTATCATGCAAGTGTTAAGGTCACAGAAAACAATTCTGAATGTGTAAGAACTCAGAGAATATTGTACACATATACCTTTCTTGAGGCATTCACTAGAGTAGAGGTTAGCAAACTATGGCCCATGGGCCAAATACTGCCTGCCATCTGGTTTTGTGAATAAAATTTTATTGAAACACAACCATGCTCATTCTTTATGTATTGTCTATGACTGCTCTTGTGTTACACAGCAATTGTGTAGTTGTAACAAAAGCCATCTGGCTCACAAAGCCTGAAATATTTGTTCACTGGACCTTTACAGGAAAAGTTAACCAATTCTATACTGGACTACAGAATAAGTTTCATTCGCTCAAAAGACTTTAGAAAGCTCTGGCAAAAGGACTAAGGGCAAGCATTTAACATAAAACAAGAGTGGGGGCAATTTCCATTAAGAAGGCACAGGTTGCAATGCAATCCTCATACCAAAGCAGACTTCAAGATAAAAAGCATTAAATAACGTAATAAAGAAAACTTTATACAATGTTAAAAGCCACATTCCAGCTCTGGAATAGAACAAGGAGCACAGGATGCTGTACTTTAAAGATGTTGTTAGGAGTGATATCACCAAAAATGGTGGGAGTAGGTGAGGAAGGAGACCCAGGCATCTGGGATCACGTCCCCTTGACCTCTACACTGCATTTCAATAAAAGAAAAGGCTGGCTGACTGGCAGCGCCTCCTGAATCACCTTCCTGTAAGACACCAGGCATGGTACAGGGGAATCTCTCCAGAAGACATCATTTTTACTTAAACAAGATCAAACCCCCACCCCACTCCTCCATCCAGAGACCAGAATCCTTTCACATGTAATTCCTAAAACTATAAACCCAAGACCCTTTCATATGTGATTTCTAAACCTGTAAACCCAAGACCCTTTCACTTCTAATTTCTAAGGCTATAAACCTGAGACCCTTTCACGTATAACATCTAGAGTGTAAGACTATGTAAGGGCAGAGCTTCTGTTTGTTAGGGGAGCTTGGCCGTTTGGACAAAAGAGAAAGCCTTGCTGCGGGGTCATGATAAAAAAAAAAAACCCTTCCTTTCTGGTTCGGTGTCTACTTCTCATGGCCACTCCTGCTTCATAGGAAACTCTAGAATTCCATCCCTCCACAAAGGTAACTGATAAGGTAGCAAAAAGTGTCAGAATTAACTTTTTCACAACTATGGAATCTAATAAAAATTTTCTAACAACCAGAGAAACACAGAAAGAAGGTGTAAAATTTCTATAAGAGAGCACTTTTACCCCAATCTCCTACTCAGCAGTGGCCTCTGAAGATGACAGCCCACGTTCCTAGGGCAGATTGCTCTTACCAGAAGGAGCAATAGGGACCTTATTCTCAAATAACTATGGTTGTGTGTTTTGATGTCTGGTGGGTCCCTGAGGAACTGACTCAAGGGCTTGCCTTTGTTTCATATTCCTTGGAGCTTACTTAGGACAGAAGCAGCCTCCAAGGTGGCGTTTGTCAAAAGTACTTGAAGGTAAATGCATTAGGCCCAGCCACAAGGGGTAAGAGATAACATGGGGGCAACTAAAAGACAGACCAAAAAATCTGTGAAAAAAGCAGCTTGGAAATGAGGTATTTGAGGGAAAAGGGGCTTTTTAAAATTCCTGTGCATGCTGAGGGCTAGATGCATGCTCTAAACAGATCTGAGAAAACCTTAAGTTTTCACCTCTTAATGAACTTTGGGCTCCATGCAAACAGGAAGAAAAGGCTAAGGCAGAGCTGTTAATGGCCTCACTAAGTGTTGAAGGAGTGCCCCAACAAAGAGCCAATTGCGAAGTCTGGGAGAATTCGGGTTTTTTTTCTCTTGGGGGAGTTTTTGTGGGGTTTTATTTTGGTTTTGGCTCCAGGTATTTCAGGGAATCTGTCAATCAACTAGATGGTTACTAAGCTAACAAGGGAGACCTCAGTGGCCACACATAACAAAGAATAAAAATTTACAAAAATAGTTTAGAAAAGTCACTAGAACAAACCACCACCCATAACAAGCAGCAACAACAAACACTAGGAAGGGGAGAGAATCTGATTTCCAGAGCTGCCAAGTTATAATATACAACATACCCAGAGTTTACAAACAAAACAAAAAAACAAAGAAACTGTCCCTGAGGAAGCTTAGACATGGAACTTACAAAACAAAGATTTTAAATTAACAGTCTTAAATGTGCTGAATTCAAGAAAATCATGAACAGAGACCTAAAGAAAGCCAGGAGAATGATCTTTCAACCATATAGAAAAATAAAAGAGTTAGAAAAGAACCAAATAGAAATTACAGAGCTGAAAAGTACAATGACTCACATAAAAATGTACTACGCATTCAACAGCAAATTTGAATAAAAACAACAAATCAACAAGCCTAAAGATAGGTCAAATGGGAATACACAGTCAGAGAAAAAACAAAAAAACAAAAGAACAGAGGCTGAGGCCTGTGAGACACTATCACACTCTCTACCTATAATGGGAGTCCCAGGAGAGAAGAGAAAGGTGCAGAAAGAATATTTTTTTAAATTATTATGAAGAATTTCTCAAGTTTGATGAAAAACATTAGTCTACACATCTAAGTGAGGGCCTTCTCTTCCCAGGTCCACGAGGGGCGTGGTTTCAAAGGTAGGAGTTTCCTGGCTCCACACCTCCATCCGGGAACCAGAGGGGTTTCAAAAGTATAGTTTTTTTTGTCTGGGTTTCCCCTGCCCTGGGCTAGGTAGAAAAAGCCTGGTGAGGATTCTTTGTCCAAAAAAACCCAGGGAAAGCTCTGGGAGGAAGGGGCTCTGTAACTCAGAGTTGTGGACCAAGCAGCCAGTCTGGTATCAGAGTCAAAGATCAATCACTCCAAAGGAGCTTTGAAAGAACTCCTCTCATTGGATGAGAACATGAATGGGGAGGGAATAACTCAAGGGTTAAAACTCCAGCTGCTCCTACCTATACAGATTCCTTCTCTGGATCCCCTCCCACGATGACGTGGGAGCTTGTCTGTCTGTCTTTCTTTTTTTCTCTCTCTCTCTCTCTCTCTCTCCTCTCTCTCCACTCTCTCTCTCTCTCTCTCTGTCTGTCTGTCTAATAAATCGCTTTTCCATAAAACTCTTTGGGTCCATGATATTTATTCGAACGGGTCCCTTTCCCCATTCTTAGGGGTTAGTGAGGTCAAGAACCTCTTTGGAACTGGGCGCTGAGTAAGGTTCCCCAGTTACATAAGAACCACAATAAACTCAAGTAGGATATACTCAGAGAGACCCACAACAAGACACATTACAATCAAACTGTCAAAAAAAAAAAAAAGATAGAGAATCCTGAATGCAGCAAGAGAGAAGAGACTTGCCATGAATAAGGCATCGTAAGATTAACAGCTGATTCCTCATAATAAAATGTGGAGACCATACCATAAGAGTGGATGGTATATTCAGTATTAAAAGGGGGGATAAAAACCATCAACCAATAATTCTATATTTAAAAACTCTCCATAGAAAATGAAGAGAATGTTTAATGGGTATAGAGTTTCAGTTTTGTAGGATAAAAAAGTTCTGGAGATTGGTTGCACAACAATATGCTTCTTATTACTGAAGTGCATGCTTAAAAATGGCTATGACAGTACATTTTATGTTATGTGCATTTTATCACAACTAAACATAAATTTTTAAAGAAGGAGAAATTAAGATTTTCTAGAAAAACAAAAACTAGGGAGTGTGTCACTAGTAGACCTGGCTTACATGAAATACTACAGGAAGTGCTTCAGACTGGAATAAAGGGCACTAGACAGTAACTTGAAGACATACAAAGAAATAAAGAACACTGGGGCTGGCTGTGGTGGCTCATGCCAGTAATCCCAGTACTTTGGAAGGCTGAGGCAGGCGGATTACCTGAGGTCGGAAGTTTGACACCAGCCTGACCAACAAGGAGAAACCCCATATCTACTACAAATACAAAATTAGCCAGGCGTGGTGATGCATGCCTGTAATCCCAGCTACTCAGAAGTCTGAGACAGGAGAATCGCTTGAACCCAGGAGGCAGAGGTTGCAGTAAACCGAGATTGTGCCATTGCACTCCAGCCTGGGCAACAAGAGTGAAACTCCATCTCCAAAAAAAAAAAAAGAAATAAAGAACACTGATAAAGGTAGCTACATATGTAAATATAAAAGTCAGTATTATTGTATTTTTGTTTTTTAACTCCTCTTTTTTTCCCTATGATTTAAAAGCCATATTCCACAATGAAGATACAGCCTATGAATACATTTAGGAAAAAAAAAAATTAGTAAACTGAAAAATGAAATTAAAAGACTGAGGTACAATGACTATGATTTATACAACTAAATGAGACCTCTCACATTTTATTCTAAATCGATACCTCAGGTTTGTATTTCACATGGAAGAGATCCAGAACTGAGCTCAACTACAAGCATACTGGGAAGCAAAGTCTAACAAAAAGATCACCAGCCATAAAGTCAAGATACCTAAAATGTTATAGTGTCAGCTTTGCTAATAATTCTCAATGTCACTTATCAACTTCTCTGGGTCATTAGTTCCCAATTTGTGAAGTGGTAAGGATATGACAGTATTATAAGAATTTAGATAGAGAATAAAGAAAACAGTTGACATAAAATTCTTTAAATTCTTAGTAAAGTAGCAGGCAAATCCAAAATATTATCATTATTACTACTATCAGCATGCACATGCAGTTTTCTTATTTACCTGATGATGGTGAATGGTTCTTATGTTGCACGAAAAATGCTGGTACAGCAGAAACTTATCAACATCTTTCTCATTTACCTTTTTTGAGGACACTTTTGCCAGAGACGACTGAATAGAAACATGTCTGTTCTGACACCTGTTCAGATATACAAGTGTTCAAAAAACAAGCAGTTATTAATCTGTGCTTTAGTAAAGAAATACATTATATGCAAATAAGGATAGCAAAACAGTTAAGCCATTACCAAATGAGATATTTTTAACGATGCCTACCTATGAAAATGATATTACTGGCCCATCAAATAGGACTCTTTGCCTACTCATGCTAGCATAGTCCTCCAGACCTATGAACATATCTACTCAATCTCCCCATAAAATGCCTAAATGAATTCAGATACCATCTGCAATTATGCAAAAGATCAAAACTATCCAGAAATCACACCAATGGCTCTGATCTAAATATCAGACTTTTCTCATCACTAAGTTAGGTAGTCACAGTCAATTAAAAACTAAAAAGAAGAGAAACAAAAGGATGTGTCAGGACAGCTTCCAATAACAATTTATAATACTGAACCAAATCGCAACAGCATAATAACTTATAAAAACACATTTTAAAACCTGACCAATTATTTTGCTTCGACTCATTCCTGCTGGGGCCACTGAGAAAACAGAAAAGTTATCTCCCTTGTACTAACAAAAAAACCCTGACAAGCAACAGTAGTCAACTAGGTCATCTCTTCCTTTCCTCTCCTCTGCACAGTTCAAGCAGCTAGAGATGTGGAGGGAGAGAGAGGAAGAACAGACCTCTGGCAGAAGCCTGTCTTTTCTTCTGATACACAGCAGAAAAAGAACAAAGTATATAAAAATGAGGCTTTAAATTAATGTATTTTTTTAAATGAGACATAAAACCGATAAGCCCAAGAAGGCTCTAGGTCAAAGATCTCTAATCTCTTATGTATTGGGACTGTGATGTCATGGATAAGCTGCTCTTCTCAAAAGCTAAAAATCATTTGGAGGACAGTACTTTTATGCATATCTGATATTACACATTCCCAAGTCAAGCCAATCACTGGTAAACACCAGAAACAAGATACTATAAAATTAAGCATATATCACAATCAACATGTTTAAAAAGCAATGCCACTCTAAAGGACATGAATCTCTCTTAGTATATATTTTGTAAGGCAATGGTTTTTAAACTCATCAGACCCCTCCACTGAGATGACTCAGTGTAAAGAGGGTTAAGTAGGCAGAGTTCCAGGCTCCCTGACCAGAATTCAATTAAAACAACTTTACTTTTATCTGTTTTATATATTAGGGTTCTGTTGTTTGAACAAAGAGTTCTTCTACTTAAAAAAAAAAAAAAGTCTGAAAACAAAGTTTTTAATGAACGCTGGTATTAGCACTAACCATGTGACCCTTAACAGCACGAGTCCATAAAGCTGAAAACTCCATAAAAGAGTTACTCACAAGTTCCGAATGAAGTCAAGCGTGTCTTTGTCTTTAGCAATCATGTCTGCTAAAATATGCTGCACTCCTGTTTCAATATCCTGGATCGTTGAAAGCCCTTTAGAAGGGTAAGAGGGAAAACAAAAACAAAAAGTATAAGATTGGTTTTAAATTCTCTAATCAAATCATGGTAAATTAATTCCAGTCAAAATAAAACCTTAAATTGACAGTCTTAAGACAGAAAATATTGTAGCAGTATACTAGCTTCCCTTTGTAACAAAAACAAGTCTCCAAAAGCAATAATACAGGCCCTTTACATATTATATTGCCCAGTGGTAAAAATGCATCTCGAGCCAGCTGCCTGGTCTAATCCTGGTTCTATCATTTGCCAGTTGTGAGACACTAGGCAAGCTACTTGATTGACTTCTGTGTACCTGTTTTCTATAAAAGTGAAATCACAATAGTACCTCCTTTATGAAGTGATTACAAATATTAAAGATGTTAAAGGAAATATTTATTAAGAGTCAAAACCCAACGGACACTACTCCATTTGTTTAAAAAATTATCCTTTAGAAGCAATTTCTATTTTGGATTATGGGGCATTTATTCATTTTCAATGACCCATTTGAATTTCACAAATCTCAAAAGCACAAAACAAGAGCTTTCACCCAGTTGTTCCTCTTCACAGTTAGTCTACAGATGGGCATTAAGTTCTCTCTAAGCACTTCTGATTTGCTAATTTATGGCAATAAATCTTATAAATCAAGGTCTCTCTGATATCAGCTTACAATGAGAGAGATCATTTGCATTCCTTTGTTTCATTTATTTTGTCTTTATCATTCTATTTGGATGAAAGGTTTTTTGCATTAACCTTGAATTACACAAGCACTGCATCTCATATGTATGTTTTTCTGTGAGTAAAGTTTTAAAACAACTTCACTTTTATCTAGTAATAAGGTACAAAAGCCAAAGAGGACAAGAGGACATTTATTATGGCATAATTAATAATAGAAGATGTCTAGTTTGGTTGTGTTAGGAAAGCTATGTTAAATACTGAAGTAATTATGTTTACAGCTATAAACAACATGGGTACAGGGCACTTCTTGTTTTTTTTTTTTTTTTTTTTTGAGATGGTGTCTTGCTGTCACCCAGGCTGGAGTGCAGTGGCACGCTCTTGACTCACTCTAACTTCTGCCTTTTGGGTTCAAGCCATTCTCCTGCCTCAGCCTACCAAGTAACAGGATTACAGGTATGCATGACCACACCCAGCTAACTTTTGTATTTTTAGTAGAGATGGGTCTATTTCGCCATGTTGACTGGACCGGTCTTGAACTCCAGACTTCAAGTGATCTGTCCACCTCAGCCTTCCAAAATGTTGGGATTACAGGCGTGAGCCACTGCACCCAGTTTGCACATGGATTGCACCCAGGTCCACCTCTACATGGATTAATTACAATAAACGTTGGACCAAGGGGGCCGGCCTCTCTTGCCACCTCTTCTGCCTCCTCCACCTCTTCTGCTTTTGCTATTCCTGAAACAGAAAGAACTTCTCTTCCTTTTTCTCCTCAGCGAATTCAATGTGAAGATGATAAGGATGAAGACCTTTATGATAATCCACTTCCACTTAATAAACAGTAAATATATTTTCTCTTCCTTACAATTTTCTTAATAACATTTTCTTTTTTCTAGCTTACCTTATTATAAGAATATAGTATATAATACATGTAACATATAAAATATGTGTTCATCGACTTTATGTCATCAATAAGGCTTCAGGTCAACAGTAGGCTAGTAATAGTTAAGTTGTCAGGAAGTCAAAAGTTATACCTAGATTTTCAACTTTGAAGTGGGAGTTGAGGGTGGAGGTGTTCCCCTAATCTCTATATTATGCAAGGGTCAACTATATTTTAAAGAAATTTAAAGAAAGAAATTTGGCTAATGAAACTAATAGGAATTCTATTTACATTTTGAGAAAACTTTCCTATGAGGGTATTTTCAGTAACAAATTACCTTTACAAGATGGAAGACTGTATATTTAACAGACTTAAAACAGCTACAGTACATGAAGTGCTCAATAAACATTTGCTCTTGTGTTAGCTCTCTCTGTCTTTATCTAGGAAAACCATTTATAAGAACTAATTCCTGGAGTCCCAAGTACCTCAAAGTATCATTACATAAAGTTTAAAGAGAACATCAGCGTGATAAGTCAGTAGTAAAGATGGAACCTACAGTGAGAACCATTAATGGAAGCAGAGAACAGAAAGAGGAAATTATAGACTTTGCAATAACAAAGGGCCTTCGAAAACAGATAATAGAATAATGTAATTTGAAGACCTTACGTAATTAGTGAATCTAATCAAAATTGTGCTAGAGCTCTAGAGAAATGTTGTAAAGTGTAGCCTAAGGATCCAAAAGTAAAATCATACCAGGTACTTATTAAAACTGTGAATTCTTAGACTATGGAACTGATGTGTTTAATGGAGGATCCCAGATAACTCTGATACTCATTAAACTTTAAAAAACTTCTGCTGGGAAGTGCCTTGAGCTACTTCTAGAGCAGTGGTTCTCAATGGGAGACAGAAATTTTCAGAGTCATTTGCGACACTTTTTCAAATTATATTCCCCTTCTCAGTACAATCAGGGAGAAAAAAAATTTAAAAAGAAAGTCTTCTGTGTTTTGAAAAAGTTCCTTCCCCAGTCAAAGAGAATAGATCTTACGGGTTTAATACACCCAAAGATAACAGAAGTTCCAAAAGTTTAGCATCTCAGTTAAATCAAGAGGAAATATGGTCCACAGAACCAGAAAATCATATGCATTACAGTGAAATTTTTTCAGCTACAGAATCTTCAAACCTCCACACCTGTAAACAAAAACCAAAAGGCCAACATTTCTTTTCACTTTCTCTGCACTTAGGCTACCTCTTCTTATATGTAACAGAACAATCAGTTACTCCCTCTTGTACACAAAAGTAGTATTTTGGATCTCCCAGAACATAGTCCCTTTGTGGCACAGTATAGCTTTACGATTCAGACCAAATCCTTGCTGGTTGGTGGCAAGCAAGCAAGAAGTGTCTTCTACTGGGGAAAAAAACTGAACTATCTGGTTTCTTAAATATTTCTTTCAGGAATGAGAGGAATTATGAAACTTCTTTAGAAAAACAAATAAAATTAAGGGTGATCACGATTGTGTGTAACATAAAAAGGAGGAGACAAAGAGAAGGACAAAACCTTCATATCAAACTTAAAAAAAAAAAAAAAAAGCAATACCTAGCTAGCTTATATAGACTAACTTATAATAATTCTACATTTTTGATCAGGGTAAAAGAGGGAGTAAAGCAAACAAAAGTCCTGATATGTCTGCTAGTATAGTACTACTCTAACTGTGCTGGGCCCTGAACTATCCACATTATAAGAAGTATCACCAAGTGTCCACTGTCATGTATTCCAGCAGCATCACCATGTATAACAATCTAAAGAGATATGGTTCAAAATCCTACTCAATAGGAACTCAGTATATAAGAGAACTCAAGAGACCTTGGTATCAAGGGTAGTGAGAAGTAGAAGGAAAGTAAATCAACAACAAGAAGAAAAATAAAAATAAAAACAGTTGATAAGCCTTTGTGCATCTGACATTCTGCAAGTTTCGACATTCCATTTTAATAAAACATACAATCACTGGGGACAGACATTTCCTACTGTGGTTAACCTTAATGCATAGCTATAGTCTTAGCTATTATCAAAATATTAAGTGTTACAATCAGAAATCTAACTATAAATATACATTAAAAATTAAACAAACTTGAATTTTACTCATTTCAACCCATCTCGAAATTCAAATAATCCTATTTTACTTTTTCTTTACATTATTGCCCTTCTCCAAACATTAAGATAAGAGTGTTTGGGTATGAACAGATATTTGGATTTTACAGACACACCTAATCAATTTTTTAAATCATAAATTCACATTTTGCTGTGTTACTTAAAATAAAAACAGGCTACGATATGCTGTAATTTTCTACAGGTTAATACATACTATGGATTTTGTTATCAGAGACTGCCCCCTATAGACATTTACATGTCCCAGCCTAAGGGATCCACAAAAGGACAAAAGAAACTGGAGGTAGGGGCGGGGTAGAAAGATGTCGTTCAAAGGGTACAAAGTTATAGTAGCTATGGAGGCTAAAAAAGACTAGAGATCTAACATAGAGCACGGGGACTACAGTTAATAATATCATAATGTATACTGGAAATCTGCTAAGACAGATTTTAGGTGCTCGTAACACAAAAGAAGGTTAACTAGGTGAGATGATGAATATGTTAATTTGCTTATCATGTACAGAATAGCTTGACTATAGTACTCATTTCACTATGTATTAATACATGTATATCAAAACATGTTGCCCATGTTAAGTATATAATTTTTAATATTAAAAAAATAATTTTTTAAGAGTAGAGATCACCAGAGCATCAATCTCCCCACTCAATCCTAACAGCGAATTCCTGAGGAAAAGCCACTCTTAACCAAAGTTTTTACTCTACGGCTCATTTTTACAATGAAACCAATCCATCTTGACATTTATCAACTGTCATTTTCCTTGAGTTTTTCTTAGAAATACCTCTCCCTTTCTTCTTCCCTCTCTTATTCTCTCTTGTGCATGCACACACACGAAAGAATAGGAAGATACACTTGGAAAGAAATTTCAGAAAAAGACACTTTACTTCTGGAGTAGAACTGTGAAAGTGGAGCTTCACTTTACACTTCCTAGATGTCAGAACTGTTGACATTTTTAAAGACAATTTATGACTTTTATAAGTAAACAAATTTCTAGAAATAAAAGCTTTAATGGACAATATAGGAGAATCTTTACAACCTTGAGATATGAAGGAATTTCTTTAAAAAGAAAAAACAGCTATTAACGATAATAAAACGAAACCAATACCTATTTATCAAGAGAAGGCATAAAGCGAAAAAAGTTACAAACTGGGGAAAAAGATTTGCAACACATATAAATGACTAAAAATATTTTAAAATATTTTTAAAAAGAAAACGCAATAGAAAAACAAGCAAAGACTAGAACAGGCACTTCATTAAAAGAGAAAAGCTATCAGCTACTCAATAGGTATGTCCGGATTTGTTTTATTTCAATTATTCTACATACGCTACAATATTCTTTTGTATAATCATTACTTAACAGTTTTTTAAACATACTTTTTTTAAATTTATAAAAAAGAAACAAAGTTGATCTCTGTAAATAAAGCCAGTACCTTTAACATCAGGCCTAATGTATGATAGCAGATTAAGCTCCCCTGGTTTCTCAAGCAGTGTCCTGGCTGCTCCTTCTAAGCCCAACTGTCTTGCTCTCTGGGCTTTGGTCCCTTTGCTCCCAGTTTTATATGGAGCAGACTAGAAAATAAAGGCAGAAAACATATGATTCAGTTTTAAAAAACAAAAGTTAAAGCTAGGATACAAAATTAGAAGACATGCTGAGAATGCTAAAAGAATCCTTTTCTCAATCCTTGTTTCTTCCTTCAGAGATGAATTAATACTAACTAGAAAATGCTTACTGTATGAAGATGGTATGTGCCTTATTTCATTCTTTATATTTTTCCATATGCTAAATTAGTTGTTTGGTTTCACTCACCTTAAAAACTCATTGCCTGGATTGCAGTCCTCAACTCAAGCAAGCACCTTTAAAAGTATTCTACACACAATTCTTAATCCACACACCCCTCAATCTACCACCATCTGTCTTCTCTTGACTTGCTAGAAGATAACACAAAATCCATGATCTCCTTGCAAGTGATAACACAAAAAATCCATGATGATCTCCTAATTACCAAATATATTAAGTCCTTATTTTGTCAAACTTCTCTGCTACATGTAACTACTGATCATGACCTCCATCTAAAACTCTCTTCCCTGCTATTCCAGGGCATCATCATCTCCTGATTCTCCTCATACTTGCCTATTTTTTTCACATCTCCTTAAGCTCTCTAACCCTCTACCCACACTTTAAAAGGTGGTATCTTCCAGTGGTGCTTATCCTGACCTGCTGACAAATCCACCTTGAGTGAGTCCTTCTATTCTCATGGTTTCATATTCCAACTACAGACTGAAGACGTACGTATGGAGGTCTCTAGTTCAGCAGTCTCCGATAAGCTTCACATTTGTATAATCTACTGTCCTTCCCTACTTGACTGGAAATTCCTTGAGACAAAGACCATGTATTTATTCATCTTTGTACACCCAAGTGCCTAGCACCAAAAAAGCACTCTATAAATATTTGTTAAATAAAAAATAAATATTTTTTTGCATTAAATAATGGTGGCCAATGATGTTAGCTTTTTATTTCTTAGTCTTCCTTAACCATAAGAAGACCCAAATTGTAATATAGTCAGGTATTACATTAAAAGGTAAAAAGGGTTCCTTACCACATGTTCTAGTTCTTCAAATGTTTTACAATTCAGCAAGGCTTTTAACAAGCACTCTGACATCTTCCCTTCCTTCTTAATTTTCTGGATTGTATTATGAACTTTCTTTACAACGGCCCTGAAAAGAGAAACTTTTGTAATATACAAGACCTATGTCAAAACCTTCTTTTTAAGACTACTTCAAACTTACAGAAAAGTTGCAGGTAAAGTAAAATAAACTTTATTCTCTCTGATCTGTTTGAGAATAAGTTAACAGCCCCACAGCCCGACACTTTAATGTGATTCGTATATATACAAATCTTCTCCTGCATAACCACAAAATAACCATCAATATCAGGTAATTAATACTAATATTAATTACCATCTAATCTGCAGACCTCATTCAAGTTTTACCAATTGTCCCAATAATATCCTGCATGGTGAATTCAGTTAAGAATTATGGGTTACATGTAGTTGCCATGCACCTACAGTCTCGTTCAAGCTAAAACAATATTTCATTCTCTCCTTGATTTTCTTCTTGATAAGGCCTTGATATTTTTGAATGCTACAGGACAGTTATTTTGTAGAATGTCCTGCAGCTTAGGTTTCTCTGATGTTTCCTCACAATTAAATACAGAAGGAGCATCTTTGACAGAAATATAGAAGTCATACTGTGTTCTTCTCACTACACCTTATTAGGTGGCAAATGATTTTGATTTGTCCCATTACTGATTAACTATGATCATTTCATCAAGGTAGTATCTGTGAGTTTCTCCACAACACAGGTACTCTTTATTCCTCTTGTAATTATAAGTATTTTGTGGAGAGGTACTTTGAGACTACATAATTATCCCATTCCTCATCAAACTCTGAATTTCTTATTTTACTTAGTGCTTACAAACCATTGCTATCATTTATCTTAATGTTCAAATTGTTCCAGATTTGGCCAGAAGTAGCCCCTTTAAGGTAGCTTCTGTGTCCTTCTGACATGTCCCTGTCATTGTGCAACCACTTCCTTATTCTCTGACATACAATATTTCAGGTGCATCTTCTAGTTTCCCTGCCCCAGGAATCAGGAGAATGACACTTAGAAAGCAAGTTATGGGTACTAGGTATGCTCATTGCTACTGGAGTATCACTGCTCAGGATGAGCAACCTACCACCCACAACTGGTTTCCAAATACCATTCCCCACTAAAAAGAACCAAGATTCCATCTAGAAAAGCTGATTCCAGGAATCAATTTACAGGGATCACTAAACAAGTTAGGACAAAAGGAAGGCTGGGCACAGTAGTTCCCCCACTTTACAACAGGTTTTCACTGTAAATATACAATCCTATTGTTACAGGATGATGCTTCTCATCCTATTGTATTACCTCCTATTTATAGGCGCTCCCTAACAATGGTATTGCTAAAATGACAGGCAAAAGTTAGAAATAATATGATTTATTCAAAATGACCGATGGAAAAGAAAATTAAATCTACTTATAAATTTAAAAAAAAAAAAAAAAAACTAAAGGCAGAAGGCTGTAAACTAAAGAGACGAATATGTAGTCCTTAGATTACAACCTGTATGTCTTCCATAGTCAGGGTAGCCCAAGATTGTTTTCAAGGGCTAAAGCCTACCAAGGTCATTTTAACAAAAAGCCAATTCCTTTTGTCCTATTAGCCTGCATATAAGGAAGAAGAGAGTTATCTTTAGAGAAAAATACAAAAAAACTTTTCTTACTATCCAGAATCATATTCTTTAATTCACTTTTCAACAGTGAATTTAAAAATATTTTTTACCTTGCAACCCAGGATACACACATACATATGCTGCATAATTGAAACATTTCATGAAACAATATTTACCTTTACCACATAAATGTACTCCTATATTTTCTATTCACTATTTCATTTTTTTAAATGGCATGACTTATTAAGCTGGTTTTACTTCTCATCTAGGGTAGCAATTAACAGATTGAAAACCAATACTCTAGTTATAGAAAATGCTGAGCCTAAGAAAAAATAGAACCTGGGAACAAAAAGCGGTTTATGAGTTCTGCTGCAGCAGACCTAAACGTACCTGCCCAGCAGCTCTGAATGAACAATGGAGCTCACAGCTCAGCACTTGAGCCCCTAAAAAGGACAGACTGTCTCCTCAAGCAGCTCCCTGACCCCTGTACATCCAAAGAGTCACCTTATAAAGGAGATATCAGACTGACATTTGACGGGTATCCTTCTGGGACAAAGATAGCAGAAGAAGAAACTGGTAGCAACCCTTACTGTTCTGCAGCTGCTGCAGGCGATCCCCAGGCAAGCAGGGCCGGGAGTGGACCTCAGCAGTCCTACAGCAGGGGGGCCAGACTGTTAGAAGGAAAACTAAGAAACAGAAATAACTTCATCATCAACAAACAGAACGTCCACTCAGAGACCCAATCTGAAAGTCAGCAATCTGAAACTCAGCAACTACAAAGAAGACAGGTAGATAAATCCATAAAGATGGGAAGAAACCAGCGCAAAAAGGATGAAAACACCCAAAACCAGAACACCTCTCCTCCTACATGGGATCACAACTCCTCACCAGCAAGGGAACAAGGTTGGAGGGAGAATGAGTGTAATGAAATGACAGAATCAGACTTCAGAAGGTGGGAAGTAAGAAACTTCTGTGAACTAAAAGAACATATTCTAACCCAATGCAAAGAAACTAAGAACCTTGAAAAAAGATTTGACAAAATGCTAATGAGGATGGACAAAATAGAAAGGAATATAAGTGAATTGATGGAGCTGAAAAACTCAACACGAGAACTTCGCGAAGCATGCACAAGTTTCAACAGCCGAACTGACCAAGCAGAAGAAAGGATATCAGAGGTTGAAGACCAACTTAATGAAATAAAACAAGAAGGCATGATTAGAGAAAAAAGGGTAAAAAGGAACGAACAAAGTCTCCAAGAAATGTGAGACTATGTGAAAAGACCTAATCTACGTTTGACAGGCGTACCTGAATGTGACGAAGGGAATGAATCCAAGCTGGAAAATACTCTTCAGGATATTATCCAGGAAAACTTCCCCAATCTAGCAAGGCAGGCCAATATTCAAGTCCAGGAAATACAGAGAACACCACAAAGATATTTGTCAAGAAGAGCAACCCCAAGGCACATAATCCTCAGATTCACCAGGGTTGAAATGAAGGAGAAAATACTAAGGGCAGCCAGAAAGAAAGGTCGGGTTACCCACAAAGGGAAGCCCATCAGACTCACAGCAGATATCGCAGCAGAAACCCTACAGGCCAGAAGAGAGTGGGGGCCAATATTCAACATCCTTAAAGAAAAGAACTTTTAACACAGAATCTCATATCCAGCCAAACTAAGCTTCATAAGCGAAGGAAAAATAAAATCCATTGCGAACAAGCAAGTACTCAGAGATTTCATCACCACCAGGCCAGCTTTACAAGAGCTCCTGAAAGAGGCTCTACACATATAAAGGAACAAACAGTACCAACCACTCAAAAAACACGCCAAATGGTAAAGAGCATCAACACAATGAAGAATCTGCATCAACTAATGGGCAAAACAGCCAGCTAGCACCAAAATGGCAGTATCAAATTCACACATAACAATATTAACCCTAAATGTAAATGGGCTAAATGCCCCAATCAAAAGACACAGACTGGCAAATTGGATAAAAAGCCAAAACCCATCGGTGTGCTGTATCCAGGAAACCCATCTCACATGCAAGGATACACAAAGGCTCAAAATAAAGGGATGGAGGAAGATTGACCAAGCAAATAGAGAGCAAAAAAAAAGCAGGAATTGCAATTCTCATCTCTGATAAAATAGACTTTAAAGCAATAAAAGAAAAGAGAGAATAACCAAATTGATGCAATAAAAATGATAAAGGGGATATCATCACAGATTCCACAGAAATTCAAACCATCGTCAGAGATTGTTACATACAACTCTATGCACATAAACTAGTAAACCTGGAAGAAATGGACAAATTCCTGGACACTTGCCTCCTCCCAAGCCTAAACCAGGAAGAAGCCGAAACCCTGAACAGAACCATAACAAGGTCTGAAGTTGAGGCAGCAATTAAGAACCTACCACCCAAAAAGAGCCCAGGTCCAGACGGGTTCACAGCCGAATTCTACCAGACACACAAAGAGGAGCTGGTACCATTCCTTCTGAAACTATTCCAAACAATCCAAAAAGAGGGAATCCTTCCCAAATCATTTTATGAAACCAACATCATCCTGATACCAAAACCTGGCAGAGACTCAACAAGAAAAGAAAACTTCAGGCCAATATCCATGATGCACACAGACGCAAAAATCTTCAATAAAATACTGGCAAGCCGATTGCAACGGCACATCAAAAAGCTTATCCACTATGATCAAGTAGGATTCATCCCAGGGATGCAAGGCTGGTTCAACATATACAAGTCTATAAACGTAATTCACCACATAAACAGAACCAAAGACAAAAATCACATGATTATCTCAATTGATGCAGAGAAGGCCTTTGACAAAATTCAACAGCCCTTTATGCTAAAAACTCTCATATAAGCTAGGTATTGATGGAACGTATCTCAAAATAATAAAAGCTATTTACGACAAACCCACAGCCAATATCATACTGAATGGGCAAAAACTGGAAGCATTCCCTTTGAAATCTGGCACTAGACAAGGATGCCCTCTCTCACCACTCCTATTCAATATAGTACTGGAAGTTATAGCCAGAGCAATCAGGCAAGAAAAAGAAATAAAGGGTATTCAAATAGGAAAGGAGGAAGTCAAATTGTCTCTATTTGCAGACGACATGATTGTAAATCTAGAAGACCCCATCATCTCAGCCCAAAATCTCCTTAAACTGATAAGCAACTTCAGCAAAGTCTCAGGATACAAAATCAATATGCAAAAATCACAAGCATTCCTATACACCAATAACAGACTTAAAGAGAGCCAAATCAAGAACAAACTGCCATTCACAATTGCCATAAAGAGAATAAAATACCTAGGAATACAACTAACAAGAAATGTAAAGGACCTCTTCAAGGAGAACTACAAGCTACTGCTCAACGAAATAAGAGAGGACACAAGCAGATGGAGAAACATTCCATGTTCATGGTTAGGAAGAATCAATGTCATGAAAATGGCCATACTGCCCAAAGTAATTTACAGATTCAATGCTATCCCCATCAAGCTACCAATGACCTTCTTCACAGAACCGGAAAAAAACACCTTAAACTTCATATGGAACCAAAAGAGAGCCCGCATAGCCAAGTCAATTCTAAGCAAAAAAAACAAAGCGGGAGGCATCACACTACCGGACTTCAAACTATACTACAAGGCTACAGTAATCAAAACAGCATGGTACTGGTACCAAAACAGGGATATAGACCAATGGAATAGAACAGAGGCCTCGGAGGCAACACAACATATCTACAACCATCTGATCTTTGACAAACCTGACAAAAACAAGCAATGGGGAAAGGATTCCTGTTTAATAAATGGTATTGGGAAAACTGGCTAGCCATGTGCAGAAAGCAGAAACCGGACCCCTACCTGACAACTTACACTAAAAGTAACCCCAGATGGATTAAAGACTTAAACATAAGACCTAACACCATAAAAACTCTAGAATAAAATCTAGGCAAAACCATTCAGGGTATAGGCATAGGCAAGGACTTCATGACCAAAACACCAAAAGCATTGTCAACAAAAGTCAAAATAGACAAACAGGACATAATCAAACTTCACAGCTTCTGCACAGAAAAAGAAACGGTCATTAGAGTGAATCGGCAACCAATAGAATGGGACAAAATTTTTGCAGTTTACCCATCTGACAAAGGGCTGATATCCAGAATTTACAAAGAACTAAAACAGATTTACAAGAAAAAAAACAAACAAGCCCATTCAAAAGTGGGCAAAGGATATGAACAAATACTTTACAAAGGAAGACATACATGAGGCCAACAAACATATGAAGAAATGCTCATCATCGCTGGTCATCAGAGAAATGCAAATCAAAACTGCATTGAGGTACCATCTTACGCCAGTTAGAATGGCAATCATTAAAAAATCTGGAGACAACAGATGCTGGGGAGGATGTGGAGAAACAGGAACACTTTTACACTGTTGGTGGGAGTGTAAATTAATTCAACCATTGTGGAAGACAGTGTGGCGATTCCTCAAGGACCTAGAAATAGAAATTCCATTTGGACCCAGCAATCCCATTACTGGGTATATATCCAAAGGATTATAAATCATTCTATTATAAGGACACATGCACACGAATGTTCATTGCAACACTGTTTACAATAGCAAAGACCTGGAACCAACCCAAATGCCCATCGATGATAGACTGGACAGGGAAAATGTGGCACATATACACCATGGAATATTATGCAGCCATCGAAAACGATGAATTTGTGTCCTTTGTAGGGACATGGATGAAACTGGAAAGCATCATTCTCAGCAAACTGACACAAGAACAGAAGATCAAACACCGAATGTTCTCACTCATAGGCGGGTGTTGAACAATGAGAACACGTGGACACAGGGAGAGGAGCACTACACACTTGGGTCTGTTGGGGGGAAATAGGGGAGGGACAGCGGGGGGTGGGGAGTTGGGGAGAGATAGCATGGGGAGAAATGCCAGATACAGGTGATGGGGAGGAAGGCAGCAAATCACACTGCCACGTGTGTACCTATGCAACAATTTTGCATGTTCTTCACATGTACCCCAAAACCTAAAATGCAATAAAATAAATTAAAAAAAAAAAAAGAAAAGAAAAAATAGAGATCGTGTCTCATTACCCAAAAGAAACCTCTGTATTATAGAAAAAGGTCTCTTAAGTTCCAGTCAATGGCCCCCCACTTACTTCAAGGAATATTCATTCCTCTACTAATATTCAATGTATTCACCTATTCATAGAAACCCAGAAAATGAAACTCTTTTGTAGAAGTTTAAAAAAAAAAAAAAAAAAAAAGATAATATTCTTGATATAAAGCTCCTATCTGTACCCCATACAACCAAATATTAGACTACCTTCTAATTTTTTAAGTAAGCTTTTCTTGCTTGGGATGCTTTCTCCAATGTCAAATCCAAAACCCTCAGACTTTCTTAATTACCTGCTTTCAACCAAATAGAAAGCTAACTTCAGAATTTGCAAACTGCTGGCCTTCTAGGTGTGGTCAAGAGTGGTTTTGCTTGGCCCAGAAATTTATTACATAATAACCCAAATTACCAGCTTTCAGAAATAGGAAGACCCAGCAAACTGGGCAGACAACCCTGCGTAACGATAATCTACTGGAGATGAGCAGGCGTTGCCACCCTTAGGATTTGCAATCCCCAATTCTTATCCCCGATGCTTGATTATCCTGGCCTGGCTCTGGAAGATTGGCATCCGAGACTATTTGATTAACAAGTCATTTATACTTGCACACTGTCTAATTGATTCTGCCTCTCAGTGAATTATAACTTTCCACATACTAGCATTTTAATTCTCCTGGCACTAAAAGAACTTCAACAAAAGAGGCAGAAAAGTTAGTGAGATGCCAGTTCCCCAAAAATAACAGAAAGCTTATCAAGCTTGTTATAAAAATTACCCTTAATACTTTTCAAATGGCTTCACAGAATGATATCCAATTTTAATCAGATCTTTTTGGTACACTTGAAGAATGTAAACATAACACAGTGCCTGTAGGGGACATGCCATAAATGCATAAGCAGTGAAGTTTTAATAAACCCTATCGAATAATATAGTCAGTCTTACAGTCTTTGTACACGTATTTCTGAGTTATTAACAGTGAGTCCAGAGGCATAATTTTTTAAAAAAGGGACTTTCCATTCTGTAACCATACAAAACTTAACAATCCACTATTGTTAAATTACCATAACCATTAAAAGTATGGTACAAGGCCAGGCGTAGTAGCTCAAGCCTGTAATCCTAGCACTTTGGGAGGCCGAAGTGGGCAGATTACTTAAGGCCAAGAGTTCAAAACTAGCCTGGCCAACATGGCAAAACCCTGTCTCTACTAAAAATACAAAATTAGCTCGGTGTGGTGGTGCATGCCTGTAATCCCAGCTACTCAGGAGGCTAAGGCAGGAGAGTCACCTGAGCCTGGGATGTGGAGATTATAGTGAGCTGAGATTGTACCACTGCACTTCAGCCCAGGTGACACAGCAAGACTCCGTCTCAAAAAAAAAAAAAGTATGAAAAAAAGAAATACACATATTTTCTACCAAACTCTATACTGCCGAAGAACTCTCTACTTAGGAACTTTATGAAATTTAAAGGACAGTTTTATGCGAGCAATTAAAGATTTAGACTAAAATGTACTGTCTGAGTTTCTTGCTGGCAGTCCTAATTTTGCCATTCTGCCCAATAATTCCTATAAAAGAAGAAGACAGTCAAACTCTGAGGCGCACACTTTCACTGCAAATGACCTTTCTGCTAATACATGCTCAAGCTATGCATAAACACGCCAGCAGAGGGACTCCATACAACCCCTAAATAAGTACAGTAGAGCTAACTTTCTCTGTCAGAAGAGGACTATATCCAGGTTACAATAATTCAAGGAAACAAAATGTTGAAATTGTCAAATATACTGTCATTCACTTTCCCACTGTTCCTCACTGGCCTTTTTCCATTACACTAGGCTCATCCTTTCCTAGGTTTCTTACCGTAGTTCTTCTAGGGTTTGTTGAACTTCTCTCAAAGAATCAGCATCAAGGTTATTAATCAGCTCTTTTCGATAACGTATAATGAAGGGAATTGTGTTATCATCATTAAAGAGACGAATGGCGTTGGCACAAACCCAAGGTTCAACATTAGTTCTTTCAGATAAAACCTGCAAATTAAAGATACTTAGTGATTTAAAATACTGAAAATTAAACATCTATATTATCATGTATAATTTAAAATACAGTATCAAACAATGTTCTCCACTGACTTAGAAACTACTTGCTAGTTTTTTAAAAAAAGAAAGTCATATAAAATACATGTATGCACTGACAATCATAATGGTAAAATAGTCATTTCACAAATTCAATAAAATCCAATCAAAACCATTGGATTCAAATTCCAGTGTTCAACGAGGGCACTTTTTAATGATGTAATGATATACTTTTCATCTCTCAGATTGATAGCAAAGCAAGGAGTTAGTAACTGACTGTGTCACCAGGAGAACAAGGAAAAGCCATTTTTAGTCATTGCTAGTGAGCAATTTGGCAATATCTATCAAAATTTACAATGCATAAATAAACTCTTTGGCCCAGCAGCAATTCTAATAATAATTTTTTTAGAAAGAACTGTTCCTAGCATAGTAAAAGTCAGCAAAAACCTAACTTTACAATGGGGGAACTGGAAAATATGTTATGTCCATACAAAATACCATGCAACCATTTAAGAATCTGAGGCAGTTCTATCTGAACTAATATGAAGTAATTCACAAGATCTGGAAATAGAACGGTAATTGGTTGGCTAAGGGTTAGAGCTGGAAGACCCTTCCATATCTTTTGAATTTTGCATCATGCACAAATACAACATATTCAAACTAATTAATTACTTTTTAATTTTTTTACTATTTTGAGATACTGTCTCACTCTTTCACCCAGGCTAGAGTGCAGTAGCACGATTGTGATTCAACGCAACCTTGAACTTGCATGCTCAAGTGATCCTCCAGCCTCAGCCTCCAAACAGTTGGGACTACAGGCGACACCATCACACCTGGCTAATTTTTTTTTTTTTTTTTTTTTTTTTTAGTAGAGATGAGGTCTTACTATGCTGCCCATCCTGGTCTCAAATACCTGGGCTCAAGTGATCCTCCTGTCTCGGCCTCCCAAACTGCTGGGATTACTGGCGTGAACCACCAAATCAGGCAATTAATTATTTTTAAAAATATTTGTTTTAAAATATTTATTTATTTAAAATATTCACTATTTCAAATATTTAAAATAAATATTTTAAATATTCACTATTTTATTTTAAAACAAATAAATTTTTATTTAAACATAATTATTTTAAATATTTTTAAACAATTAAATATTTTAAAACATTAAAATATTTAAAATTATTATTTTAAATATTAAAATTTATATTAATTATATTAAAATACTCATTTTATTTACAATAATATTAAAAGATTATTTATTAATTATTTAATAAGGTAATTATTTTTAAGTCTATAGGTCTTAGCAAAACATACATGTAAGCAGAAAAGTTTAGAAAAGTCAGCCTGGAAAAGAGAAAGAATAAAATGCAATTTTTGTAGTTTCCCAAAACCTAAGTGGCTCTTTCAAAGTAAAGAACAAAAGGAGTAACAGGGAAAAATTACTAAAGAATTATCATAAACAACTGATTACCAAAATCAAGTCCAGATAAATAACAGATTGAATTTCAAGACTATATAGGAAATAAACTCCAGAGACTGTAGAGGATATCTCACTCTCGGGGCATCTTAAATCCTGAGGTCTACATCTTATCACCCACTCTGATGGATTAAGGCCAATTCTGATAAGAACGCCAGTTTCACATCTCTATCCCTGACTCTCTTCAGTGTGACCTCCACACTCAGTCAATTATTTGACATATTCTCTTAGAAATCTAATAGGCATCTCAAACCTCGCATTCGCAAAGTTATCTTCTTCTCATACTTATTTCTCCTCTAGTTTTACCCATATTATGCAATTCAAATGGCAGTTCAACCCAGAAAACTAAAAGTCTAACTATTCCAACTCCTTCAACTCTTAAATCCAATCCATCTTAAGAATGAGTCAACTTGAACTGCAAAATATTTCCTTACTCTATCACTGTTTTTCATTTCTTCTGCTGCACATCCCAGTCTAGTTCTAGCCTGGACTAATGAAATAGGCTTTAACTGTTCTCCCCATATCCACTCCAAGTCTCATCTATTCCAGTATACACAAAGCAACAAGAGTGTTATTTTCAAAATGTATATGGATATTGACCTGGTCACTGATTTCCCATTGCATTTGGAATCCAATCTCCTCACCATGACCCAAAAGACATCAGCCTCTCTCCAAACTCATCTTATCCAGTCTTTCTCTAGATCATTAGAAACCAGCCCAATAGCCTTCTCTCAGTTCCTAGAACAAGCCCAGTTGCTTTGCACTTAAGAGGCCTTCCTGAGGCTCCTCCCTCTTTAGAAATGCTCCTGTTGCTTGTTATCTCCCCTGACCCTCACAAAATCAACTCATTTGTATTTTCTCCCTCAAACCTGTATCTTTTCCTGTTTCCTATTCTAGTCCACATCACATCATCTACCACAGAAACCACAGAGGATATTGTGGTTATCTCCCTTAATATTGTGGCCACCTCTCCATTATACAGCAGCTATGTGGCTTGACAGCACTTGACTCTAACTTCAGCTCCACAGCATTTGGCTCAGGTAACCAGCTGTTTTGAGAATTAACAGCTTGAATGCTCCATTGCCCTGGCCAGGGAGATTAGCCCAATCAGCATGAAGCTCAAGATTTAGGCTGGAACTCTGGACTCAGGTATAATTGGACGCAGGTCTCCAATTTCTTCCCCTGAAGAAATACAGTTTGTAGAGGTAGAAATTCAAAGTTGTAGCCATTTTATTGTTATGAGGATGGTGGTGCTTAGAGGATAGCAGAGAGACCGTTTCAGTTAACTGACCGAAATTTTCCTGTTACATAGGCCAATAAATCTCCTTTATTGCTTAAACTGGTTTGAGATAGTTTTCTCTTATTGTAACCAAAGCATTCTAATCAATGACCTAAGCATCACGCGTATTTTCTATCATATCCATCTACTCTGTCTCCAAGGAGGCAAACAGAACTTCTAAAATGTCTGTTCTGTCCCCGCTCAAGCTCTCTTTCCACTAGTAGCATCTTTCATCTGAACCCATAGCAGGTTTTTATTGTTGTCTATGCCTCCCACCCATCCTAACTGTATTACTACATATTATATTTCTAAAATACCTTATTTTTTCATTTTCTTTGTTTGAACTTAAGCTCCAATGACTATTATCTACCTATGGGTAAAGATGCAACTACTTCCCTCTTGAGAGGCCTTCATAAGGCTGCTCATGAAGGGAAGATAAAAATATTAGTATAAATAAGTACAAATAAAACAGCATGTGCCAGGCACTAAGTGGTACCATGTTTTTAAAGAAGAGAAAGAGCTCCCTGAGGTAATCAAGGAAGGCCTGCTACAGGGATAGCATTTTGGTTGAGCCTTGAAAGATAGGCAAGATTCTGAAAGACAGAGATGACAGGTGGAAATGACAGGAATGCTCATCATTTTGCAACTGTGTGATTTTTAGAGCAATCCATGGGCTCCCACTACCCAACAGCTCAGCTATTGTCGAATAAAAGAAACCTAGGACAGCTAAGACTCCAGACCCTCATCTGGATGGTAGCAGGTCCTAACAAATCTAAATGGCATCATGTATGTTAAGGAAGTGTACACTGCTGCTTATGCAAATTTGATCCTTGAAATTAAGGCTAACAAAACTACATACAAGCAGTCTTCATTTTGGGGCCTCCAAATCACCAAATTTTTCTATATTGATTCAGTTGAACATTTATTTTAGCTCATATTATATGCCAATAACCAAACCAAGCCAATGATAATCAAGATGTAAAAAAATCAAGTCCCTCTTCCCAAGGAGCTAACAAGCTAACAAAAGCAGACAGGCATGTAAATAGTTGATATACGGTATGGTTCATACTCTGACAGAAGTGTATATACATTGTTTTAAGACCACAGGAAAGGTGGAGACATCAGATTGCTCAGCAAAATGGCAGCATCCCAAAAACCACTTCCCAACTCAGAGGCAAGGAGTACTCAGATTCTCAGAGAATAGACTTTCAGCTGTCAAAAATCACTTCAAAAAAGGAAAAAGAGGGAAAAAAACTGCCTGAAATTAAAAGGAAAATCTAGCCTAGAATTTTCAAAAATTTTCTAAGAAGTCAAAAGGCCATAAAATAGTTCTTAGGCCTTTAAATGACATAACTTGCTTCTAGTCACTATTCCCACAACACAACAAAGGGCATTACTGCTACTGGCTTACAAATAAAACTTTTCTTTCCTTGCTTTTCTTCTGTCACTCACCCTCTGGCAGCTGGGTACCTCTCCTCATCATACACTTTTCCCTCCTCATTCCACTGAGCAAGTAATCTTGCCTTTCTCTTGGTGTGTATTTTCTAAAAGGCTTTGTTTAGCTCCTATTTTAGTGACATTACACAACCCATTAGTGAACCCAGGTAATCATCCCTCACAAAACACTGAAAATCCAGGTTAACGAATCAGAACAAATTTTCCCTGTAGTAAGACATATAATTCTGGCATCTCAGGTTGGAATTCTTATAGAATTTCCTTTCAAAAATTGCTAGGCCTTGTTGTAGTACATTAATTACAACATTATATTAAGGGTTAAACAGATGTACGAACAGCCACTGACCTAATCACCTACACTGCTTTTATAGGAAAATACAGTCCAAGTTCAAAACAAAAACTTAACAATGAACTTGTGGGGGCCCAACCAGTTGGTACAATCTGTCTATACAGTGTATGTTCACTACAACACCATGGCAAAGGCCTACTAAGGCCACACATCTTAGATATAACACAAAACAGTATATCCGAGAAAGGAACAAGTCGGTGAGCCTCCAGAAATCACTGGCAAAACTGAAGCAAGAATTGAAAACCCCCAGCTCTTCCCTTAGATAGTACAATCCCTATGCTAGTCAAAAAGAAAGCACTCAAACCAACTAAAGTGACAGAAAAAGGCTGCACATACCTGTACTATGTCCCAATTCATTTCCACCTCCTCTTTAGTATTATTGGCATTTGCTGGAAACTTGACAGGCTGCCCCTGAGGACATGTTTCAGTCTTCATTTTCTTTAAAGGGGACTGACCAAATGTAAAGTCATCTTCATTCTCTTCCTTCTTGCAGGTACCTCCCCATACAGTGCTTGTGGATGGTGTCTCTGAACTATTACTCTCACCCTCTACGTTGGTGGCTTTGCTGGTTTCTTCATCAGCTTTCAGCTTTTTGGTCCTCTGAGCTGAATGTGCCTGTGCCGAACATTTCCGTTTTCTCTTGGCTGTTTTCGGAGTCTCTACAGTATCCAATTTATTTTTTCTGTCTTCCAAAGCAGTATCAGCAATAGCCACAGAGTTATTCTATCAAACCACAAAGAGAACACGTGAGAATTAGAAGATAAAAAGCAATTTCCCAGGAATATTACTCACAAATAAAAATAAACAAACTACTGAGACACACAATACCTTGGAAGAATCTCAAGGAAATTATGTTGAGTAGGGAAAAAAGCCAATCTCAAAGTCACATACTATATGAATACATTTATATAATATTCCTGAACAGATTAGAGTTTGCCAAGGGTCACAGAAGATCGGGGGAGGTGGATGTGGCTATAAAAGGGCAACACTAGGCATCCTTGTGGTGATGAAAATGTTCTGTCATGGTAAATACACAAATCTACATGTGTGATAAAATTGCATAGAATCAAATACATACATAAAAATTCTCATGAATGAATACAAATAAAACTGGAGAAATCTAAATAAGATCAGTGGATTTAATCAATATCAGTATCTTGGTTGTGACATCTTACTATAGATTTGTAAGATGTTACCCATTCAGGACACATGAATAAAGAGTACATGGAATTCCTCTATTATTTCTTGCCACTGCATGTCAATTATTTAGAAATAAGCAGTTTAACTTTTGAAAATGAGTAAAGAATAGGCCTATACATGCCAGAAAACCAAGATTAAAGCTTGCTATCAAAGTCAACCACTTAGCAGAAAGAAAAGTAACACTCATTCACTCACACAACAGGCTACATATGGCAACAATTTCTGCAAGAGTAGAAGACAGAACACAGAATGACAGCAGGCTAATGTCAGGCATTTTTCTTTAACAAGAGTCCACACTACAGCCCACACAGGTGTCTAGGGACTACTCTCTGCACTTTCACTGCCCCCAATCCAAGTGACAGCTCAGGTGTGAAGAAATGAGACTTGGCACCCACCTTGGCACTGGGGATAGCGTGAATAAGATAAAGACCCTACCCCTCAGCTAGCCTGTTCTCCATTACCTAAGTGATGCAGATGGCACAAATACAAACAATTCCGAAGCTAAATTTCAGTCAAAATCCTATCTTCTCTTCTATCAAGTCTTTTTTCCAGAATCATTATTAAAATATCTAGAACTACAATAAAGAGCACCTCCACCCCAATGCCAACCTACCACCACCACCACCATCTGAACTTGAAAACAATAAACATTAGAGAGCCCTCTGAGTATTAAATTTTTTGCCCAAAACAGAATAGATCAGAGCAGAGATATAAAGATAAAATAACTCCCAGGCCTGTAAGAGTTGATAATCTAATCAAATGAACTGACATGCCTAAAGAAAGTGTCAATCAGAAAAGGTGTTGTTAGCCACTGAGGAATAGAAAAAGAACTGTAGAAAGCAAATATGATCAGCATTCTTTTAAGTAATACAAGAAAGAAGGGAAAGTCTCACAATCAAATTTTGACTATTTTCACCCCAACAGTGAGAGAGCCCTGCTGAGATGGATACTTCATACTGTCTTAGTTTCAAGCTATTAAAACATTCAATTGTCATTGTGACAAGCACAGTGCCTATACCACAGTAGACAGTCAATAAACTCATATGAATAGATTTATCTCATCATCCTATTCTGAGTCCATGCTCATCAAGTAAACTTCTTATTACTATTTAATTCCCTACTTAGATTAGCCTCCAAGGAGAAAAAAATGCTGGCCATAAGAATTTCAAGTCCTTAAGATTATTTTTTTAAACCATTAATTATTAAACCAGCGCTCTGGTTGTATTTATCTCTCTTGTCAACACAGCTAATGTAAACACTCAAGAGAGATATATCAGTTCCCAAAATGCTGATGAAATCATGTTCCTCCCTTAGAAACTGAGTTCCATCACTTACTATCTGAACACTGTGAGCAAGTCACTTAATGTCTCTTTCTTCAGTTTTCTCATCTATAAAATCAAAATAAAAGCACCTGCCTCAGTGGTTATTACAAAGATTAAGTAAGATCATTTAAATGAAACGTTGAGCACATTGTGTGGCTAATGGTAAGCACTCGACTATTTGCTAATGCCACCGTCATTACCAGCACTACCACACCCAGACCAACTACTAGGAGAGGGAAAAAGAAACAAAGAAACACAGTAAAGACCCAAAAATTAAGACCCATGGTAGGGGATGAGACTGTTGGAAGTTTTTGTCATTTACATGCTTTGTCCTACTCTGTATAATGAGAAAGTAATATCACTAATCAGGAAGACACTACTGAGTTCCTTCTATCCAGCTACACCACCTACCAGCTCCTCCTTAACAACAGCTTCTGAGCCATCACTGATCTGTGGGGTATTCTTCTTTACCCGAGGCATCCTCTTTGGTTTGGATTCCTTGGGGGCGAGCTGTTTACGGCTTCTGGAAACTTTCTTTTGGGGCTCCCAGGAACTATCTTCCTTGTCATCTTCTTCAGAGGCAGATGATCTAGAAGCAAATCAACAGAATAATTTCCAGGAAAAATAAAAGCAAATGTCAAAGGTAAAAAATAGATGCATGATTCTTGAAAAAATGATAAAGTAGGAAGTCTTTAACATAAAATGCAGTGATTGAGTACAAGCTGTGAATAGTTACTGCTAAGAATTGAACCAACAGAGTTGATGACAGACCAGTGTAAAAATACCCCAATATGTTGTAAATCACACCTCTGTCTCTCCATTCTCTTCTCACCTAACTCACAAACATATACACACATTCATTCAAGACACAGAAAATCATTTATTACTTTAAGTAATTTACTGGGTCATGTCAAACCATAGTCAATGTGAACTTTTCAATTTTTTTTTTTTTAGCTTTTCAATTTTAACAGTGAAAAGCACTTAAATAAGTTCCCAACTACTAATCAAATTCATTTAAGTTGTATTAAGTTATTCAAATCAATGAAAAGATTGAGAAATGGCTCTAGGAAACATCCTAAATTACATTAAAAGCCAGCACCAAGACCCTTCCAACTTCTTTAATTAACCCTTTTTTCCTTTCACAGAATGGATTTCTTCCCTGATTAGATTCGATCAGGCATGACTATAGTACTTTTCTAACAACCAAGAATCAAACTCACAGCAAGAGCAGAGAAAAAGCAGCCATGGGAATGCTGTTAAAGGACCGTCTTGCTCCTGCCAACCCAGTTAATTCCATTTCTACTCTAATGTAAAAGGTATTAGTGAGACCTCCTTCACTGAGATGAGTGAACAGAGATGTCTGGGTTTTTTAATGTTAAGTTCTTCCTGGGGGCAAAAGCCTCATGGGATGACTTCTTAACTAAATTATACTCTAGAAGAGAATAATTATGATAGGTCAAACTACTGGTGTTCTCTTCAGAGTGAGTGCCACTAAGCCTGATAAGCAAAAACAAAAAATCAAACAAAAATCAGGACTCATCAGAGTAACATAACAGCAGCGGAACTGAAAGAAACTATGATTAGAAAACGAATAAACTAGAAAACTAGGGTTCCACTCCTCATACTATCATCAAACTGAGCAGGATGACTTCTTCCCACCTCAGTCTCATCACCTATCAAGCAGGACTACTGCCCAACCTTATTTCACAGAGGTATATTGCCGAGATTAAAGGCTCCTTAGTTATGAAGAAAACACAAGCACAGATACTGTTGTGTCAAACATGAAGCAGTTCTAAGGCAGCTAGTCAACTTTCTTTCCCAATCACGTGGGCTCTCAGGAGCACCTGGCATTCACCCTCAGAGCTCATCCCTTATACACAGCAACCCCGCCCCTTGGTTTTCATACTACTTCTTGGCAGCTTCTCCTTAGTCCCTTTGATTCCTTCTCTTCTCCCTAACCTCTAAATGTTGGAATCCCTCAAAGCTTAGTCCTCAGCCCTCCCCTCCCTCTAGCATCTCTTGCAAGCTGATCTTATCTTTTCTCAATATAGGAATCTCTATTTTATTTTTATTTATTTATTTAGAGACAAAGTCTCCCTCTGTCACCCAGGCTGGAGAGCAGTGGTGTGATCTCAGCTCACTGCAACCTCCACCTCCTGGACTCAAGTGATTCTCATGGCTCAGCCTCCCAAGTAGCTGGGACTATAGGCACGTGCCACCACACCTGGCTAATTTTTTTATTTTTAGTAGAGACAGGTTTCACTATGTTGGCCAGGCTAGTCTTGAACTCCTGGCCTCAAGTGATCTGCCCAACTTGGCCTCCCAAAGCACTGGGATTATAGGTATGAGCCATCACGCCCAGCTGGGAATCTCAATTTTATATGGTATCTCCAAATTGACCTTCCCCCTGAGCTCAACACTTGTATATCCACTTTCACCTGAATGTCCAGAAATCACATCAAACTTACCAAGTCCAAAACAGAATTCCTGATTCCACCATTCTCACACCTGCTCCTCTTCCAGTCTTTCCAAAATGTCTGTCATCCCTTCATACCCCAAATCTAATCTATCACCACATCCTGTCCACTCTACCTTCAAAATATATCCCAAATTAGACCATTTCTCATCACTTTAACATCTAGAATCCTATGCTTCCACAATAATCTCCTTAACTCAAATTCCCCCTACTTCCAATCTTGCCCCTCTCTATCTATTCTCCACCAAGAAAGCAGAATACTTTACAAATACAAGCCAGATCATGTAACATCCCTGCCCAAAACCCTCCAGTGGCTTCCCAACACACTTCAAATAAAATTCTAATACCAGGGGAGATCAAGTTGGAGATACTGCATAAAACTGAGATTTCTATATTGAGCCATTGGACAAAAGCAGCTACCAAGGAGGAACGGGAAGAGAAGGGAAGGAGGAATAGGGAGGAGGGCTTACAATTAAGCCTTGAGGGATCCCAACATTTAGAGGTTGGTGAGAAGTCAAAGTGACTAAGGAGAAGGATCTAAGCCTATTAGATCCAGATCCTATGCATTAGAATCTCAATTCTTACCACTCCCTGCCTCATGCCTCTAGACTGGCCACACTGGTCTTCTTGTTGTTCCCTGAACAGAGCAAACTTATTCCTGCCTCAGGGTCTTTGCACTTGCTGCTTTCTCTATTTGGAACACCCACCCCCAAGATCTTTGCAAGTTGCAACCACAAATCTCATCTAGATCCCTTGTCACATCTTCCAAAGTAACTTTCTGACTACTCTACCCAAAATGTCCCCTGAATGCAACCACTCCCTATCCTCTCTATCCCTTGCCCTGTTTTATTTTTCTCTCTAGTACTTATTACTATAAATATTATCAGTCATTTATCTAACAAATATCTTCAGAGCACCTAATATGACATTCTAAAGCAGAAATTCTCAACTGGGGATGTCTAGCAATGTCTGGAGACATTTTTAATTGTTATAACTGGGCAGGGAGCTATTGGCACCTACTGGGTAGAGGCCAAGGATGCCACTAAAAATCCTACAAGGCAAAAGATAGTCCCACAACAAAGAATTATCTTGCACACAATATCAGTAGTACAGAGGTTGAAAAATCCTGCTCTAAAGCAATATAAAAACTCTGTGCTCTCATGGAGCTTACCTTCTAGTTGTAAATACTATGTTATATATTTAGCTGGTTGCTTTCTCTCTCCTTTCAATACTTTATTAGCAACAACAGACAGAACCTGGAACATAGCATGAGTTCAACAAATATTTTTTGCATGAATGAATAAAAAACACTATTTTCCACCCACATCAGTTAAGGAGTTAGAAAGTCACAGAATACATTACTCCTTATTAAAATATTCCTCATTCCCCTACCCACATATTAAACCAGTATGCTTACAGCTCAGAGAATGAAGAAAATTCATCTTTTGATACCACACCCTGGACCTGTAATTTTGCTCTTCTTGGCAGTGATGACATCTAGAAGAAACAGAACATGAAATCAGCAACACTTGAATATTCTTTTCACTTTGTTTGGCTACAAAATAATGGGTCATTCAAAGCTAACACTTTATAGGAAAAAAATAAAAACAATGATGTTTATTCACAAGCCCAAACACCAGCTTCCCCTGCTATGTAGCTACCAATTAAAAGAGTAGCTGGCCGGGTGCGGTGGCTCACGCCTGTAATACCAGCACTTTGGGGGACTGAGGCGAGTGGATCACTTGAGGTCAGGAATTCAAGACCAGCCTGGCCAACATGGTAAAACCAGTATCTACTAAAAATACAAAAATTAGCCAGGCATGGTGGTGGGTGCCTATAATCCCAGCTACTTGAGAGGCTGAGGCAGGAGAATCACTTGAACTCAGGAAGCAGAGGTTGCAGTAAACTGAGATTACACCACTGAACTTCAGCCCGGGCGACAAAGCAAGACTCTGTCTCAAAAAACAAAAAAGAGTAGCTAACAGCATTCCAATGGTTTAAAAGCCTTAAGAGTATGGGCCATCTTTTGAAAAATATAAACTCCTACAGGGTGACAATTCTTCATTTTTTAAGAATTGTGTACTTAAGTATTCTGCAAGTGTTATTTGATGGTAATACTATCTGCAGTCACTTATAAAGTCCTTTATTAAACTATATCTCAAAGACAGAAACTTTTTTTTCCTGTTCTCACTCTCGCGTGCTCTCTTATCTTTTTTTTTTTTTGAGACGGAGTTTCACTCTTGTTGCCCAGACTGGGGTGCAATGGTGCGATCTCAGCTCACTGCAACCTCCACCTCCCAGGTTCAAGAGATTCTACTGCCTCAGCCTCCCAAGTGGCTGCATTTACAGGCATGCGCCACCACACTCAGCTAATTTTGTAATTTTAGTAGAGACGGGGTTTCTCCATGTGGGTCAGGTTAGTCTCAAACTCCCAATCTCAGGTGATCCGCCTGCCTCGGCCTCCCAAAGTGCTGGGATTACAGGTATGAGCCGCCATGCCCAGCCTATTCTATATATTCTTTTTTTTTTTTTTTTTTTTTTTTTTTTTATAGAGACGAGGTTTCACCTTGTTGGTCAGAGGGGTTTCGAACTTCTGACCTCAGGTGATCCACCCACCTCAGCCTCCCAAAGTGCTGGAATTACAGTCATGAGCCACCACACCCAGCCTCTATATTCTTAATGCATCAAGTAGAGTTCTCTCTACAAAGTTGGCAATGAAATAAATGATGCTGACTGAATAAGCAGCCAAGTTATTCTTAAAACAAGATAACCATTTCCTTATAATAAAAGCTCATCAAACTTAAATAAAATGATTAACCACTATGTGACTAACAACATTTACCAAAGTCAAAGGCCAAGCTCTAAAAAAAGTTAAGACAAATAACCAGAGACATCACACAATATAGGAAAGTAAATAAAATTACTTTAGTTGTTAAGATTCATTACCTAAAGAACGTATGCCAAACCATTAGGACTGCACAAGACTCTGACATGTTTGGAAACTTCCAAACAAGTTTCTGACCCAGTCATTTGTTATAATGCCTCTGGTTCTAACATCTACTTAGAACAGGAAGTAATCTCTCATGGAAATACTAAAGGGGTTGTCACAAAAGGGAATATGTTCTCCCAGCAGCTATAACTCAACACGGTCCAGTAAGAGCACAACAGTTGGGCAGAATAGTGCTCAGAGGGAACCAACCGAACAACAAGAAAGCAGCCTGCAGGAAGTAGACGGGATAATCTCCCATCTTTCCCTTAACTCTCTTTTTGGCATGTTAGGTTATACAGGTCATCTTTTCTCAAATGAGTACTTCTAGACATTGATCATGAAAGAACAGGTAATTGTGATTTTTATATCATGTGTATCTTATCACAACAAAATAAGAATGGAGGAAGTGCATGACAAGGGTGACATTTCAAATTAGGACTGGGCAAAAAGGAATTATTCAATAAATAGTATTGAGACAACTAGCTATTCCTCTAGAAGAAAAAAGAAGTTTAATTCCTACTTCCACATCATGAACAAAAATTTATTCCCCAATAACTAATAGTTTAAAATGCACAAAATAAAACTACAAAAGAACTGTAAGAAACAAAGGTGATTCTTTTCACACTCTTGAGTAGAGGTGGGGAAATAAAGACTTTACTAAACGTGACTCCTCAAAATTCCAAAACCAAAAAGACTAACAGATTGCACCACGTAAAAATAAAAATCCCAAGGGAGTAGTGGGAGCCTGAGACCCCAAACCCTGGAGTATTCTCTAGAAAATAAATAAATACGTAAATTCACATGACGCAGTAGTTGATACCTTTGGAACTGAAAAGGGGTCAGAGGTGTGTAAACTGACAAAGGAATATCTCTAAGTGTCCCACCTCACTTCATGCTTTTAGGCAACTGCCCCAGGAAAAACTCTCTTAAGTTTATTCTCTGGAGAAGGTATTAATAAAGCAGTCTCCAGACTGTGGGCATGAGAACCATACAGATTCAATGCTAAAGGCAGAGAACCCCAGTCTTCTCCCACTAAGTTCCCAAAATACTGCCCTCTAGGGAGGAGAATGCAAAGGCTTTTCTCTGGAGAATCTAACCAGTCCAAGAGTAAAAACTTCAAGGTGCTAAGCTCCCCATCAAACAACACAACCAGATTACCTTACAATCACTCCTACCACCACATTCTACAATATGCCTGAATTCAGAACATTCCCACACAGACCACCATATACCAATTTTATCTCCACACTTCAAACTTAACAGAAATGTGTTTAAAATAGGGACTGGCAAACCCTTGGCAGGCTTATGTTTTTGCTTAACCATTATCCTTAAAGAAGGTTCCCCTGAATCAAATATTTCCAGCTGCCTCTTTATGAGGCACCCTGAAAGCAATATACTATGGAAAGTTGAGTAACTTGTAATATTTCTTTTCACAAATGGAAAAAATATGAATATAAAAGGGGAGGTGGGAAAACAGAATCTGCATGAACACACAAGCCAATTTCAAGCAGATCAGATTTAGAAAGAATATACACAAAAGCTGAACACCTGGAAATTGTCTTTAAAACTACCTATGACAGGAACACACCCAGGAGTATGTATTCTCCAGTTTAAACACCAATATTCTTGAGGCCTGTTTCTCCATCTCCACTACTCCCATGTCCTCTTACTTTGTATCATAAAACTTGTTAGATTAACCAAAATCTCATTCATCTCCACGGTTTTACATACAGATGTCACCTACTTATTAACAATCTTAATCCCTCCATCCCAAACCCTGCCTTTAACATTCAGATTTCTATTTAAAAAAACTGCCTGTCTCTGAACTATTCAGATGTCTCACAGTTACCCAAACTTAGCACATCCAAAATGGAACTCTTGATGACCATTTCTTGCTCTAAAACCTGTTCCTACTCCAGTCCTTCCCATCTCAATAAGTGGCACCCACCTATTTGCTAAGCCAGAACCTTGAATTTATTTTTATTTTATTTATTTATTTATTTATTTATTTTTTGAGACTGGGTCTCACTCTGTCACCCAGGCTGGAGTGCAATGGCGCGATTTCAGCTCACTGCAACCTCCGCCTCCCGAGTTCAAGCAATTCTCCTGTCTCAGCCTCCCAAGTAACTGGGATTACAGGCATGCGCCACCACATCCAGCTAATTTTTGTATTTTCAGTAGAGACGAGGTTTCATCATATTGGCCGGGCTGGTCTCGAACTCCTGACCTCAGGTTGATCCACCTGCCTCAGCTTCCCGAAGTGCTAGGATTACAAGTATGAGCCAAGGCGCCTGGCCAGAAAAATCTTTAACAGCTTCAATGACATATAATTGACATGAAATATACTGCACATGTTTAAGGTATACAAATTTGGTAAGTGTTGACATAGGCATACACATCACCACAATCAAGAAAATGAACATATCATTATCCTCCAAAGTTCCATTTGCTAAGTCAAAATGTTGCAAATCTTTTTTTCTTTCATCCCCATATCCAGAATATTATTAAGTCACCTAAGTTTTTCCTCCAAAACATGTCTTGAATCTTCACAATCTTCAGTGAGTCTTTAGTCCTCAACCTCTTTCACATGAACTACGACACTAGCCTCTTAACTGCCCTCCCTGCTTCCACTCTTGCCCCTGCAACTCATTCTCTACATATCAACTCAAGATCATTTAGAAAATGCTTTAGGAACACTGAATTACTTCCCACCCCATCCTTCGCTTAGAATCAAACCACATTTTTTCCAATGGCCTTCATAAAGGCCCTATGGAACAGAGCCCCGCACACCTTTCTAACCACCTTTACCACCTGCTAGAGCTCCTGAGCTCTTGTCACAACATTCTTTCCCAACTCAGGTTCTCTCTGCCTGGAGTATTCTTCCCTCTGCTTGTCAATTGGCTGTCTCCTTTGCATCCCTTAGATCTTAACATTTTAGGCCTAAAATAGGTTTCTCAGTTATATTTTTAAATGAGCCCATTTACTTCCTGTACACAGTAGGTTATTACATAATCTATACTCTTTTATTTTATTTGTTTATTGCCTGCACTGCTGTCAAGAGAGTAAATACCATGAAGAAAGGAAATAAATGTGCCTTATTCACTTCCATATCATAGAACCTAGCACTTAACAGCTGCCCTACAACTATTAAATGAACAGAGTATGTACAAATACAGTCTCTACAGAGGAATATACATTTATTTTCCACGACTCTTAGGCAATGTCACACTAGGCAATCATCTCCTTCTGAAGAAAGGACAGCACATTCGAACATTCCTATTCTTCAGTGACTTGGGCTTTCTCCCTCCTTTCAAAATATCTTAATCACTGTGGGCACATAAGCATATTCCAAATCAATAATTTGAAGACTGCTACGATGTTATTAAGGGAACAGCCACTAAACTAGGAAGACTGAAAATGAGGAGAAAGGGGCAAAAAAAAATTTAACTTCAAGAAGGCGAACAAAGGACAACAATTTCTTAAACAAGCTTCCCTGAAGGACCAACAGAGTGCTTGAATATTAGCAGATTCCCAAGTCACAAAAACAAAATACTGGAGCTAGAAAGAACCTCTGAGTTCAGAGAGTCCCGCTATATTCAGAAACCTGAGACCCAATGAGGTCAGTTTACTCAAAGGGGAAAGATATGTGGCAAAGGGCTACAGTCCAGTGCCTGGAACACCAAGACTAGTCTTGTTTCCCGCTCCACACACATTATGTTAATGACACGTCACGTGAGGGGTTCGAGGAAAGTTGCCTAGAGAGCTCCCAATTCATTCCTTTCCTCCAGTTACTGAGCGCCTCCTAGATGCCAGGCACACTACTGAAGGTGCATTGATTCACACAGGGCCACCATGACCGTGAAAGGGTGCTTCCTCTCCCACCTTCGATAATTTTAGGTATAAAAAAATCCAGGTTTGCCCAGGCTTTTCCATGTCTGTTCTTACGCGCTAAGAGATAAAGCAATTTGGCTGAAAAGAGGTGACACGCGGCAGCTAAGAGGGGTTTTCGGGTGGCAGATTGTGAGAGACGGCTGACAGTAAAATGTAATGAACTTCTCACTTTTTAAAAAGGGGTGTTATTGCCCAAATGAGCGCTCAGAACTTTTTTAATGGCCCCAAAAATACCGGAGCCCGGGCGCCGGGCTCTTTAGAGCCCGCAAGCCGACCGCCACGGCGCACGCACAGCTCACCTTCCCGCCCGGCACGTCAGAAGCCGCGGAATTCTGTGTGTGCCACCGCACCTTCCGGTTCCCGCCGGAAGTTTTTCAAACGCCGGAGGTTCCGCCTCGCTTCTTCCGGTCTAAGTTAGCTACGGCTGCCAAGGCGCAGCGCTACCGGGGCGGGGCGGAGGCAGGCGGGGCGGAGGCAGGCGGGGCGGAGGCAGGCGGGGCGGAGGCAGGCGGGGCGGAGGCAGGCGGGGCGGAGGCAGGCGGGGCTAGAGCGAGAATCCCGAGAGAGCGCTGGGGTAGGGCTGGTTCGTAGCAATTAAAAATGACTTTTTTTTTTTTAACGTGTTTTCACCAAGCAGACTAAGCTCTTAAGCCCACAGATACAGCCAAATAAATTAGATTATAAAAGTAGGGGAATAAGGCTGTTGTCTACATTAGAATTTAGCAGATCAAAACCCCATTGATTTGTTTTAGAAATTTCTAAAAAGCTGCTTTCCACAGCTGAGGACTCATTTCCAGGGACTCTGAGTACTGAAGAGCCTAGCAAGTTATTGAAATGACCTGTGAACGTCCGTTGTTTCAGATCTACCCAAAGTGTGCATAGATTTTACTGGATAATTTTTGTAATGGGGAAAAAAAAAGAACTCTTTCTAAATTTAGTAAATCTAATCTTCTATATCTGATATTTCTGGCCACTAAAGATCAGTTTCTGAAATTGTTTAGAGATTTTTTTTTTCCTTTTTAATTAGCACAGCCATATGTTGCCTTTTGTGATGGTTCCAGAAGGCCTAGAATTGTCTACCACAACCACAGTCTCCTCCACAATTTGTGGTCCTGAAAAAATACTAGAGAACCCCTTATCGTTCAGGATTGTGGGAAGAGAAACCAGATCATAAAAATCAACAACAATAATTTACTATTTACTATTCACCTACTTTTGATGTTGCATTGTGCTACACAGGTTTATGGTAGGGGGTTGTCTTGGTCAATGTTCTGCTGTTGTAACCAAATACCACAGACTGGTAAATTTATAAAGAAAACAGATTTATTTGGCTCGTGGTTCTGAAGGCTGGGAAGTGCAAGACAGAGAGCATTTGTTGTTGTGTCAAAACATTAAATAACTAACCTTCCTATGATCATGGAATTAACCCATGCATGACCTAATCACTTCCTAAAGGTCCCACCTCTTCATACTATTACAATGACAATTAAGTTTCAACTCGAATTTTGAAGGGGACATTCAAATCCCCTTGCAGAGGTAGTAAGGGTAAAGGTGAATCAATATACTGCAAAGTCTTTTGACATAATGCCTGCCCTGGAGGAATCTACAACCAAGAGTAGGAACCGCATACTGTACAGCCACAAGAGACAGAGACAAGCAAAACAGTGTAGATTGAAGGGTTTGGGTATACAGGTAGTAGCCTCACTACAGTGAGGAGGAGAGTAAGAATGGGCCAGCAAAGCATTGAACCTTGACTGTCCTCTCCCCACGACAGCTTTAGGCATTACAGTTGGGGAAGAAAAAAAGATTACTAAAATAAATGCCTGTTAAGATTTTACACATCGGACATCTGGGGAAAATAAAACCTGAAGCAGCATTCTCTAAAATTAAAGTATGTATGTGATGGCCTAGTCCAAAGGCAAATAAGGACTGTTCAGAGAATATTTCCCTAGGAATTCTGCAAGAGAGCCACTTCCACTACAAGCTGTCAAGGGAAATTTGTAACCACTTAAGCATAAACCAGGCCTTGCCGCAAAACTGCCTTTTCTGTCTAGGACCTTGCCCAATCTATTGTTTACTTTTGGATCTAAAGTGCTGAATTCCAAGAAATTTATGGGTTTAGACTCAGAGCCTGGAATAATCTGGACGCCCACTTGAGACTATGCAATAGGGTTTGGGAGTAATGAAGACATGTTTTGGATTTGATTGGAGGTTGTTTTATCACTCCAAAATATATAGCTCTTTCCATGATATTCACTGATATGTTATCATTTGTATGTTGTTATCCATTTTCAAGTCCTTTCCCTGTGGGTTCTAGCTCCCCAGGACAAATGTAATAATAATAGTAATAACTTACCTTTATTAATTACCTGTGCCAGGCACTAAGTTAATGCTTTTAGATGTATTTACATATATAATTCACATATTAGCCCAATGCAATATTGTTGTTATGCCCATTTTATAAATGAGAAAAGCAGGTATAGAGAAGTTAAATAATTCATCCAAGGTTATATCAGCTAATAAATTGTAGATCTGAGGTTCAAATCCAATGATCTACTTTACTCCAAAGCAAATACTCTTAAAGTCATCCACATACAATTTGCCCTCTATCCACAGGGGATTGGTCTGAGGATGCCCCACTGATACCAGACTTTACAGATGTTCAACCAATCAGTGATAGAAAAAGGTGGCCCACCATATCTACAGGTTCCATATCCACGAATGCATTACAGAGGACCAACTGTACCACAAACTCAAAGCAAAGACCTTTTCTGTCTCCACTGTGGGGCCCAGTGAGACTCTCGGTGCTTAAGGTGCTCCAGAACTGTTGAATCTGTAAATACTCTAGATAAAGTACTACCTAACCACTTAAAACATAACAAAGCCATTCTCTCTATTGGCCTCAAACTAAGTTTCACAAGAACAAAAATTCTTCCTATATTAATGGATGCAACTGTTTCACCTACTAATAGATATTTGGATCTAGGAACTAAGTCTTGATAATTTTTTATCTTCCCCTCTCCACCTTCTCCCTGCACCCACACAGTGCTTAATAATGCTTAACATATGGTAGGCACTCAATAGAATAGTAGACTAACTCCTGGACCCAAAAATACGTCGAGAGTAAAAACAAATTTTCCTTCCCTCTCCAACTTCTTCCTCTACTTGCACAGTGCCTAATAATGCTTGGCATATAGTAGGTACTCAATAGAATAGTAGACTAACTCCTGGACCCAATAATATGTCTAGAGTAAAAAAAATTTTCTCTTTCGAGAAAAGTAAGTTGAAGCTCTTGACACACAGAAGGTGGGTTAGCATTTCAAAAATCAAGTGTGGCTGGGTGCAGTGGCTCACGCCTGTAATCCCAACACTTCAGGAGGCCCAGGTGGGTGGATCGTGAGGTCAGGAATTTGATACCAGCCTGACCAATATGGTGAAACCCCATCTCTACTAAAATTGCAAAAAAAATTAGCCAAGCATGGTGGTGTATGCCTGTAAGCCCAGCTACATGGGAGGCTGAGAGAGGAGAATGGCTTGAACCCGAGAGGTAGAGGTTGTGGTGAGCCGAGATCGCGCAATTGCCCTCCAGCCTGGGCAACAAGAGCGAGATTCCATCCCAAAAATAAATAAATAAAATCAAGTATACTTTTGCAAATTCAAACATTTTATCTCTGAGAGACAATCAGTGTGATGGTTAATTTTGGGTGCCATCGAGACTGGATTAAGGGATGCCTAGACAACTGATAAAGCATTGCTTCTGGGTGTGTCTGTGAGAGTATTTCCAGAAGAGACTGACATTTGAATCAGTAGACTAAATAAGGAAGATCTGCCCTCACCCAATTCTGGTGGACACTATCCAATTGGCTGAGGCCCAGATAGAACAAAGAGGAGAAGAATATTTTCTTTCTCTCTCTCTTTTGGAACTGGGACACCCTTTTTCTCCTGCCTTTAAGCATTAGAACTCCACGTTCCTTTGGACTCCAGTACTTAAATAAACACACCCTCTCGCCCCCATGTTCTCAGGCTTTTGGCCATGCAGTGAGAGTTACACCATTGACTCCCCTGGTTCTGAGACCTTCAGACTTGGACTGAGCCCTACTACCCTACTGCCAGCTTCCCTGGTCCTTGAGCTTGCAGATGACCAATCATTGGACTTCTCAGCCTCTATAATTTTGTGAGCTAATTCCCTAAAAAATATTTTCTCATATATCTTTATATTGTATTTATCACACACATACACATGCGCGTGCGCGCGCGCGCACACACACACACACACACACACACACACACACACTGCTGGTTCTGTTTCTCTGGAGAACTCTAATACAACTAGCAAAGGCAAAAATGGCTGTTTCGGATTAAAGAGTGCACAAACAAATGGAGCCCTAGTTCAAAATTTGCATATTTAATTAGTTGGGCATGGTGGCACGTGCCTGTAGTCCCAGCTACCTGGGAGGCTGAAGCAGGAGAACTGCTTGAGCCCAGGAGGCGGAGGTTGCAGTGAGCCAAGATTGTACCACTGGACTCCAGCCTGAGTGACAGAGCGAGACTCTATCTCAAAAAAGGAAAAAAATTACATATTAGCTCCCACCTCTCCTCTTGTCCCACTGTCAGACGTTCTTATTTCTAAACACTAAAATTATTTGGCTTCAATGAACTTCTCTGACTAATTCAGCCAGAAATTTAGAGATTTACTGCAAAATCCAAGAGACTAGTAAACAGAGAGGGGCCTACTTCTGTTTCCCAAATGAAAAAGGAGTTTCTTATTAGTGAGATCGACCAGGCTGGTAGGTGGGTTCTCAAACTTGGCCTGTTCTATTATCTTTTTCAGTCTAGCTGGGAACAGCAGCATGATTGCAAAGTGCTAGACTAATGCTGATGCCATTGTTCTACCCAGAGTAACTTTGGCAGTCTTTCTTATAAAAGAATAAAGATTCAAGAGATTAAAACCTGAGTCTCTATTAAATACTAAATGAATCTGGAGGAGGCATCAGTTAAGGCTCAGGAAAGTAATTGTACAGATTTGTTAAGGAATTGGAATCAAAGGGATTACCTACCTTTAAATTTATCTCACACAAACTAAAATTGTGGAAACTGCATATTGAAATACAATATAATTTCTATCTTTAGGTGAAAATTAAAATGTTCAGTGCTTTATCCTACTTATTTTGTACAAATTTCCAAGGTATTTTGTAATGAATGCAGTTAGAAATATGATTAAGACCCATAAAAAACATAAATAATAGATGAAATACCGTACCTATTGCATGGTTCACTCTTCCACTCATCACTTACCTTGCAAAGTCACAAGAGGCTAAGAGGCACTCAATTGGTTGCAATCATAAGTAAATATATTGAAATTTTTTTTCCTGGTGACTTTCTCATCAGTCGTGTTCAGGGATCACCTCAAAGGCCTAAAATATCTATTAAACAGTATGAGATCCAAGTACGGAAACCCCAGAGGGCTCATTAAGATCCTAATGATGCCATGGCTGGTTAATTTCAAGAAAGGGATAAATGGCAGCATAATGGGGCCAGATTTATTTTAGTCAAATCTAGTCTAACTACAGGTAGCCGTTTCTGGATACTGTAATTCAGAACTAAATATTATATTTAGTACCATTGGTCCATCTTCCGCTTTAATAAATTGGAACTATCCTGCAAAGTGCTTGCTTGAAACATTCATCTAGCAATGCATATTGTCAGAATTTTAGCACTAGAGCCTTCATATACTGACTGGAATTCAAATTCAGAAAAATACAGTGTGTCAGATCAGTCTATGTCCAAATTTGTGTGTACTTTTTTTAGTCAGGTTTATTGAAGTATAATTTACATAGAGTAAAAATCTGCTTTTTATTCTTTCAGACACATAGAGTTGTGTAACCATCATCACAATCAAGATATAGAACACTTTCATCATTCAAAAAAATACCCTGTTATAGTCAATCTTCTCCCCCTCCACCAGTCGCTGGCAACCACTGATCTGTTTTCTCTTCCAATAATTTTACCTTTTCCAGAATGTCTGAATTAGTGTGTTCTCACACTTCTATGAAGAAATACTCGAGACTGGGTAATTTGCAAAGGAAAGAGGTTTAATTGACTCACAGTTCCACATTGCTGGGGAGGCCTCCAGAAACTGACAATCATGGCAGAAGCAAAGAAGAAGCAGGCACCTTCTTCACAGGGTGGCAGGACAAAGTGAGTGCAAGCAGGGGAAATGCCAGACACATATAAAACCATCAGCTCTCATGAAACTCACTCACTATCACTAGAATAGCATGGAGGGAACTGCCCCCATGATTCCATTACCTCCACCTGGTCCCATCCTTGAAACGTGGGAATTATGGAGACTTTGGGGATTACAACTCAAGATGAGATTTTGGGTGGGGACACAGCCAAACTGTATCAATGTCATATAAATGGAATCACATGGCATGTAACCATTTGGGTTTCATGTCTTTCACTTATTATAATACGTTTGAGGTTAATCCACGTCATTGCATGCATCAGTAGTTTGTTTCTTTTTATTGCCAGTTAGCATTCCATTGTGTGGCTGTACCACAGTGTGTTTGTCCATTCATCAGTTGATAGGCACTTTAGTTGTTTCCACTTTTTGGCTATTACGAATAATGCTGCTGTGAACATCCATCTACAGGTTTTTCTACGGACATATGTTTTCATTTCTCTTGGGTAAATAAACACCTAGGAACAGAATTGCTGAGTCATAAGTGTGTCTTTAGTTTTATAAGAAACAACTAAGTTGTTTTTCAAAGTAGCTGTATCATTCTGCACTCCCGCCAGCAATACATGAGAGTTCCAACTGTGCCACATTTTTGCCAGAACTTGATACTGTCAGGTTTTCAAACTTTTTGGCATCCTAATATGCGTATTGCATTTCCCTTATGACTAACAATTTTTATTAGTAACGCATTTATTTGCCATCTACATATCTTTTTTGGTGAAGTGTCTGTTCAAATCTTTTGTCAATTTTTAATTGGACTTTTTGTTTATTGAATTATGAGAGTTATTTATATGTAGCAGTGCTTTATCAAATATGACGTCCGGCTTTAAGAGTTGTATGTTATCACAGGCAACTGCCAACATAGTAGCACACAGAAAAATGATTCTTTCATTGATCTCAGAGAAAACTTTACCACAGCCAAGCATCCTTAAAGAAGCTGAATCATTTAAACAGGTGAAATCAAAAAAACCACCAACATTTTTGCCATATGGGAACTTTCCTAACCCCAACATCAATTCAGATAGAAAGCATTCTTTGCAGAAAAATGACCTAATTTCACAGTGAAAGATTATAAAACTATGAGCTTAAAGTACATGAATTTATCCTACTAAAGCAATGTTTTTAAATTGGGAAAGTGGCACTTGTGAGCTTTAGCAAATAATGAGGAAAGTTAGCTAAGTCATAATGTTCACACAGCATAACTGGATATTTTGTTTAGATTGGACCATGATCTGAATATAAGAAAATTCAGATTGTTTACTAAGAAACTCCTGTGGCATCCTGGAATATAGAGTGTAGCAGAAATAGGTATTGTGTATACAAGGGCCTCTCATGACTTCCTACTGTAAGTTTTTGTCAATCAGAACATCCCAGGTCTATAATTCCTATAACTTTCAAGCCTGTTACTAGAAATCATGTAGCTAGTACTTACCAAATTTTAATTCACCTAAGAATCACCAAGAGAGCTTTTGTTAAATACCAATGCCCAACTTTCAGTTCCCAGCCCCCAAAATCCCAAATTAGTGGGTCTAAGGTAGTATCTACATGTCTGTGATGATCCGGGTGATTCTGATGGGGTGTTCTATGCATTACAGAAAGACTGCCCTAATTCTTAGGGTGTACTTGGCTTAGAAAGCTAGGTAACTGAGCTACAGCAGTATGGTTTTGAAATACTATACAACATTTTATGGGGCTTACCCTTAAACATGCCCTTCCAAAAGGCAGACCAGATATTCATAGTTCCTGCTAGCCACATTGATTACTATAGTATAGTTTATTAATCAAAAATAATAAAAATAGCTAACCCTTATAGATTGCCTTAATATTTTAAAGATACTGTAATAACACCTTATATACTTATTTTAGGTGTTTTCACATTTGTGTTTTGTTTTGTTTTTTAGTTTTTAAAATAACTGAGACAGATTGGTGATATACTTATCCCCATTTTAAGATGACGAAATTGAAGCTTAGAGAGTTTAAGTATTTTACCCAAAGATACAGAGCATAATTTATCTGTCAAAAACCTCAAGCACAAAAAAAAAAAAAAAAAAAAAAAAAAAAAAAAAAAAAAAACATATGTAGTACCTACTTCAACTAAATCTGCATTTATTAATTATCTGTTGCTGCAAGTACATTAATGTTGTAAATATTTTAAATAATCCAGTGGCTCTCCTGGCAAACAAACTGCATGAGTTGGAGTCCAGAGAGCCAGAGTCTAAATAAGGAAGAGTGCATATTCAAAGATATATTAAAAACAATATCCCAGATTATTTCAAAATATAAGAGACAGAATTTTGTTTTTTTTTTTTTTTAATTTAAAAGCAGTCGACTTTGTTTAGTAGACAAATAATGCTGTTAAAAGTCTTTACTGGTAATATACAAGAAAGTCATACTATACCAACGGTGTCAACTCAATTTTTTTTTTTAAACAGGGTCTACCTCTGTCACCCAGGCTGGCATGAAGTGATACAATCATGGCTCACTGCAACCTCAACTTCCCAGGCTCAGGTGATCCTCCCATCTCAGCCTCCCAAATAGCTGGGACTAAAAGCATGTGTCACCACACCTGGCTAATTTTTTTTATTTTTAGTAGATATGGGGTTTCACTGTGTTGCCCAGACTGGCCTCAAACTCCTGAGCTCAAGCAACCCACCTGCCTCGGCTTCCCAAAATGCTGGAATTACAGGCATGAGCTACCGTGCCTGGTCAGTGTCAACTCAATTGAAGGGCAAAAAGAATGCTGTACCTGAATAGTGCACAGTTCCAATGAACACCAGAAGAAGTCTGAATTAATAGACCAAGAAGAGAAAGAAAAAAAAGAGAAGGAAGGAGGAGGAGGAAGAGGAGGGGAGAAGAGGAGAAACCTCACTCAAATGTATTCCTCTTTGAATGTTTTCAGAAGTCACGGGACCTGAGCAAAGCCTCCTTGTTCTCTGTGACTGTGCGTCATATTTATTTCCTTCAGAAATCCTCATGAAGTTCACATCAGAAGTCTATGGGTTTGGTGGGGATGAAATTGTTCTGGCCATAAGCTGTCATTTTAATTCTATCAAACCTTCCTTAGTACACATGAGCATGGAGAATCATTTCAGAGAGTTTCTTGGGTTGAGTTAGCAGGTGTCAATGCAGGTGGGGCCATGGAGTAAATGTCTGAAAGCAGAAAAGGTTTTGACATAATTTAGGTCATCAAGGAAATATCCTGTGACTTTTTAAGGAGGTGTTTGAAATAGAAAGGTTGATGTTAATAGAAATATCTATTTTAAATATAACTAACCCTGAAGTACTGAGAAACTGATTTACCCACTTGCTCTTCATTTTGAACTCAGACTACTTCTGCCACCTACTCTGTCGCCCCTTCCAATTTTTGAGTCATAGGAAACTATTTCATTGCTTTTATTTTCACCAGGGATGGGCAAGGGAAACTCAAGCATATGAAATATGCTACTTGTTAGGTGCTTTGTGGGAAGACAATTGAGATTTTGTTTGCTGGACTGTTTTTTAAGATAGAAGTGGGACTTCCAGCTATGCTAGATTGAAGAGGTCAGTAAATCCTCTCTCCCCTGCCCATCCAAGAAACTGGAAAACTGGAAAGTATTGTCCAGAAGTACCACTTCAGGGCTCTTTGACATGCATTGCAAATATTTTTCCCAGTTTATCATCTGTCTCTTAATTTTACTTTTAATGAGTTTTCCATCAGAAAATTTTCAAGTTTATATGGTTGACCTCTGAGATTTATGCCATACTTGTAAATAACGTTCTCACCCTAAGAAAGGTCTCATAGTCACTAGGAAACCAATTCACACTAGTCATTATCTTGCATTAATTTTCTTGGTTTTATTTTTGTCTGCTTGATGAGATTTGGAAAGCAATCTAGAGTCCTAGTGGGAGATTGGGATAATGCTCCAATTTCCTGATAAGATTTGAAAAAGCCTTAGCTTCATTAGCAGCATATTTTTAAGACATCATCTGTTCTGTGACAGGTTCTTTCATTTTGCTGTGTCTAGATATCACCTAGAAAACTTGTTTAAAATACTGATTCCCCAGTCTGACTTCCAGAGAGAGAGTTGGGTGGGGCCTAGGAATCTGCCTTTTACATCAAGTTCCAAATGACAGTGATGTGGATCATGTACCAGTTGCACTCTTTAAAACTCTGGTTCAAAGGACATTTTATTTCATTTAATCAAATTTAGCCTAGGTCTCTGGTAGGGGAGTATATCAGTCTGGGTCCCAGTAGGAGACAAATGTTGCATTCAAATTAAGATACACTGTTTGCAAGGGTGTGGGCAAGGATGAGGGGACCTCAGGAGAATCCTGCTATAACCTCTGGATCCGAAGGGATCATGAGAAGGGATGGTTACTATAGCTGGAGAGAGTCCTGTATGGTTGGCCCTCTTGAGAGGAGCAGTAAATATGGTTGATCTCTTTGGTCAAGGGACACAGTCAAACTGAGTTGGCAAAAGTGGAGAATACATACCCTAACTTCATCTCCCCTGCCCCTTCTACCTCCAACCCCTATTTCCTGCTAGAGGTCCCCATAAGCCAAACTCAGCTGAAAGCTGGTGGGTGTGAGCCCTTGAGGTTGACCATAGAGGTTGGCCTCCTGCGGCAGAAAGTAGGGTGGAGAAAGGTGGCAAGTGGATCTGAGGAACAAAGTAAGGATCTCTGGCACAGGACCTGTGGAACAATCACATCATGGAGTACAAAATGTGTGACAGAGAAAGAAAAGCCACAGGGAAACAGGCAAGCCAGTGATTCTTAAAGGGAAATCATAGGAAAGAATTGGGAGTAAAACTTATCATCTGATTATTTAAGTAAGAAAATCATATTTTCTGCACCACAGATTGGAACAAATAGTCTATGCTTTGCTTTGAAAAGTTATTACAGGTAACGTTTAATGTTAGTTACACATTGAACCATCAGTCTTATTGAAAAGTTAATTTATATTAAATTATTAAATTAAGTCTGTCCTAATTCTAGAAAATGTTGTTACTGTATCCATCTCCAACATGCAAGCTACAAAAACATTGTTCATTTTACTGCTGGGCTTTAAGTTGACTTCACCCTGTACCAACCTGCTGATAAGAGTGAACCACAAATGCTAACAAAAATTGATAGTAATCACCCTGGAGCCTTCCCTTTTCCACACCCAACCAGCACTGGCTTGGATTCTACAGCAAACTTGAAAGCTCTGGCTCTGAAAACTGTACCTCTATTCTACATGAAACTTTTTGACTTATTTTTGGAATAGACCTGGTATCACAGATCTTCACTGGTTATCAGTTATTCTTTGCCAAGTATGATTGCTAGGATTGATTCTGCTTATTTCAGATTTAGTGTGGCTTTTTTGGTGTATATAATATTCAGCGTGGTCTGGAAAGTGGCTATTTGTGTTTCTAAATAGCCTCATCAACAGGAAGGAATCAGCAGTGATCCTTTTAGTGACATGCACAACTGCCAACATCTTACAGTCATTTCCAGAATCCCCTGCTTCATTTAGCAAATAACACATATGAGCCATTATAGTAACTCAATTGTCAAGTGCATTGGTGCCAATTAAACTGTTTTTCTTTTCTTCTCAAGATGTTTTTCTCATTTCCCTACATGCTGTTCTATGGTTCTGTTGGAAGTCAAAATCTAGTAAGAGCAGAGCATCTGATATATTTATGTCTTTCCTTACAGAACAATTTCATCAACAGGAAGGTAGAGAAAGCAATGAGGGAAACAGTTATATTGAACTTAATTTTAACCAACAAAGATCTGGTTAATGATTTAAAAGTGACCAAAACCTTGGGAGAAAGGCATGATACCAGTTAAAGTCAGTCCCTGACCAGGCGCCATGTTGGACTCTGCATTAAGAGGTAAGCATGCAGTGGCACAGCCCTACCTTCACAGTGTTCATTGGTCATCTCTAGAAACAAACACAGAACTGTACTGTATGCAAATCTTTGTGAAGTCATGGTGTCGCAAGAGCTCATGTCCAGTTGTACTTTTTACATTGGAATCTATTGTCGTCATGTTTTATTTGCTGACATTTGTGGTGTGATTCAAAATGTGAAAGACACAAAAGGAAATGCAATTGAAATTCTGTCACTCTGTGTCCCAGCCACCTAGTTCTCCTCCCTATGAGCTGTTTATTTTACCAGTTTCTTGAGAATCCTTTCAGACAATCCTGTGCATATGTAAACAAATGCAAATAATATATTGCATTGTTTACTGTAAGATGTGCCAGTGTTGATATACTGCTACAAAAGAAAAATTTTTAAAGCCCTGCCAATTAAACTATAATATGTTATCTATTATACAATGCATTCTAATTTCAGAGACAGCAAATGTGACAACGTATGCATCTTAGAATGAATGAGACCAAGCGTGGTAGCTCACTCCTCTAATCCCAGTACTTTGGAAGGCCAAGGGAGGATCGCTTGAGCCCAGGATTTTGATACCAGCCTGGGCAACATAGCAAGACCCCTGTCTCTACCACCACAACAAAAAGTAGCTGGGAATGGTGGTGCATGCCTGTAGCCCCAGCTACTCAGGCTGGTGAAGCAGGAGGATCACTTGATTCCAAGATTTCGAGTCCTGCCTGGGCAACATAGTAGGACTCCAACTCTTAAAAAAAAGGAACTGTTGTCTGACATAAAACAAAAAGTATAATATGTAGATCATTTACAAAAGTTACAACCTCTGAGCCTGAACAAATACAAACCACAGCACTAAAGCAAACTCACAGGTGTGACAATTAGTGTTGTGGACTTCTGTGAAATAATGAAGAAAAGAAGAGGGGACTTTAGAAGAGATAACAGATTATTACAAATGTGGAAATTGTAGATTGGAAGAAACACAGGGTGGTAAAATTTTTCATCCACAACAAGGTCAAGAATGCATTATTAAACAGATGGCTTGTTAGCATTTAAAGAGTAAAAATAGCATACATTTTTAAGTTTTAAAAAAGGAGATGGTTAGAAAGAACCAGAATAGGTTCTTTGTGTGTGTGATATTGGGAAAGAACCAAGGAGACGCTTGCTTTGGCAGGCCATTAAATGCGTATACGCTGTATAGAATTTCTTTTCTCTGATGCTGTGAGTGACACATTACAGAGAATAGGTATAGCAGGGTGAAGAATGGAATTGGCTCAAGTCCTGTTTCAGACAATAACTAGTGACCATGGGCAAGTCACTTCATTTTGTTTTTCTTTCTGTAAAATAAGGATATTATATCTATTACTTCCTAAATTCCTTTCCACTAATTCCATTGTGATGATAATCTGATAGGTCAGGAAAATCTGGAAGAGCTAGAATTATTTGATGCAACTTGATATAAGCAAAATGTCTGGTGTTATTTATGATATATTGGTGGAAGAAATCTGGATTAGGTTCCCATCAAATTCCAATCAGTCTGACACCTGGGTCCTCTTGAGAAACCTGGAGTAGAGCCACTCAGCTAAGCCATTGCTGGATTCCTGACACTGAGAGTCCGTGTAAGACAGTATATGCTTATAGCTTTTAGCCACTGGGTTTTAGGGTAATTTTTTTCACAGCAATATAGGACTGGACTAATATGCACACTTGAAGAGACACTGACAGACCTAAATATGTCCCAAGAAGGACAGCTGGGACGGCACTAGGTTTGAAGTCCTGTCACATGTGGAATACACTTGAGATGGTAAGTAGGGCAGGTCTAATGAGGACCTGATGGCTGTGTACGAGTATCTTCCAGCCTATAAAGGAGTGGGCAAACTTCTCTACGTGATTCCAGGAGGCAAAATAATGGTGAAAGTAGCTTTGGGTTCTTATTGAGAAATCATTTTCTTACAGTTATAACTGACCCATGTGAGAAAGAGACCCAGAAAGAGACTTGACAGAAGGGTTCCAGCTGAGGCTTGATGGTACTGTCAGAAATGTTTCTGCAGAGGTCCCTACCTGGGAAGAAAGGATGTTTCCTTAGGGATCGCATGGTTTGGGATTCTGTTTTAGAATACTCCATCTGCAATTCAGAGTGGATCACAGCTAAGCTCTTAGCTTAAAGGGATACAAAGAGATGTTCCTTCTGCATGAAACTACAAGCTATTGGAGTTCAGGATCTCTGCCCAGTGCTGAAGGCTGAACAATAAAGTGACAGCTTACCCACCCACCTTGTGGGGCGAAGATTTTCACAATTACGTTATTTTACAACTTCACCAACCTCTAGCATTTTCTATGTGCTTTCACAGACCTTCTCTGGTTTGAGACCAACACTGTGAGTAGGTGGCCGGAATGACTTGCCTCTTTCATACAGAAGAGGACACTGAGACTCAGAGCCATTAAGTGATTCACTTGGAATCACACAGCTGGTAACTAACAAGTCAGGCAGGGACTTGGTGCCTGGATCCTGTTCATGTTCTAAGAGAAACGTCACAGGAAAGCTGAACGTCAGGTAAACAGATCTTGCTTGGAAGGTGACCGGAAGAGTCTGGGAAACTTCAAGCCCGATTAGAGCAAACGAACCAGTGAAGGAGAAATTAGTCTTAGTCTGTATTCCCGGAGTGCCTTTCCAGAGGCAGCCTTCCACCAGCCTTTTCTGAACCAAACTTATTAATGAAAGGAATGAGTGTGTGGTTGCTTGATTTGAAAACCAGACACTCAGACAGTTTCCTTGACTGGGAAAAAAACCAACCAGTTATCTACCAAAGAAGATAAGGGGCAGTGAGAGGGAAGCATGATTTTCTGAAACTGTAGGGGTGCAAAATTGGTGGTGATAACCAGAAAAGTGGGTGTTTAAAGCTTTATTCTCCCTGTGGTAAGGCCAAACCTTTTTCCCTTAAAAGCTTAGCTGCTGCTCACTGAGTAATTTCTTATAAATATTGGAGGGAAAGGGAGACTCTGGCTTTGTTCCTAGCTATGCCACGCCTGAGAGCTAATGGCCCAGTTCAAAGAGGGTGAGTATACCTTTTCCACGATAATGTGTTCCACAAGCCAAGGGAGGGCGGAGCAGGGAAATAGGGAACTAGAACCGGAAAAGTAAATAGTGCAGCCTCCTTTTTCAAATAAACTTTTGGCTCACACCTGCACTGGTCACCAGGCCTGGGTAGTAACAAGCCCCAAAGCCCGGATAGGCAAATACTCTTGTTATCTTTTCAACTCTGAGCGATCAGCGGTCCCAAGGCAACCAAGCAGCCCAGGTCTCCAGTGAGCCATGTCAAAGCTCTGTGTCATTTCATACACAGAGTGGTATTTCTTTCTTAAACAATCAGTGCAGACTCATTTCATCAGAGTTGGTTCCTCCTTTCCAGGAACTCAGAAGATATTTTTCTGCTGTCTATGGGGAAAGAACGACAGAGAAGCATGAACCCAAATGTTCCCTCATTCATCCTTTGGCTTCAACCTTAAACCTTTTCTAATGAGGCAGAAATTCCTAGTGTGAAAAACATGGGCTTTGAAACCAAATAGAGCACCTGGAATCCTATTTCCATCACTTACAAGATGTGTGAATATAGGCATATTATGTCCCTTCGGGGGACAGTTTTTGCATGTATAAAACAGAATACTAACTTCATGAAGTTCTTGTGAAGATTGGATGAGATTGTGTATGTAAAACATCTAACGTGTATCCAGGGTCATGATACTTGCATAACAAATACTATTTCCTTTGCTTCCAACTTCTATTTCTAGCTCTGCCAGAATCTTCAACTACGTCAGTTACCTGGGCGGATTCACGTGGAGGAGTGAATCTACCAAATGCGCAGTTCTTATGGAAGCCTAAAAGCTCATAGAGAGACATTTCTGAGTTTTGCTCCCAGGAAGGAGGAATACTTGTGCTGAACAAGCTACTCTGCTGTTTTATCTGGCTTTCCTGTGTCCAAGGGCATGCATTTGACAAACAAATGACCAAGGTGAGGAGCACCATCTCTAGCAAGGATCAGGATAAAATGTGTGGTGAGCAGAACTTATGAGTTTGCCTTAAGTTATCGAGCAAGGCACAGGCTAATGGCCAACTTAGAGTCGAAGTTGCTACGCTAAAGAAAGGCTGGCCATCAGCAAACTTGAAGAGTCCACAAGCTCCTCTTTTTGACCCTCAGACTCCCCTTTTTGGATCTTTATTTCTTTTAAGTCCTCAGCAAACCCATGCACTCTGAATTAATTTCCTGTGGCTGCTGCAACAAATTAACACACAGTGGAAGGTTTCAAGAAACAAATTTGTTTTCTCACAATTCTAGAGCCCAGAAGTCCGAAGTCAAAGTGTCAGCAGGAACTTCCTCCTTCCAGAGGCTCCAGGGGAGAACCTTTCCTTGCCTCTTCCAGCTTCTGGTGGCTGTCAGCATTCTCCAGCTTCCTTAACTTGTGGCCTCATCACTCCACTCTGCCTCTGTCTTCAAGTCACTTTTGCTTCTGTGTCTGCATCAATCTTTATTTCACTCTCATAAGGATACTTGTCACTCAATTTACGGCCCACCTGGATAATCCAGGATGATTTCTTCATCTCAAGATCTTTGACTTAATTATATTTTCAAAGATTCTTTTTCCAAATAATAGTCACAGTTCCAAGGATTAGGTTCTGGAGATTAAGATATGGACATATCTTTTTGAAGGCACTATGCAAGCCACTATTCCACCTAAACCATTTTATCTTTCATTTATTTATTTCTTTCTTGAGACAGGATCTTACTTTGTTGCCAGGCTGGAGTGCAGTGGTACAATCACAGCTCACTGCACCCTCAACCTTCTGGGCTCAAACAATCTTCCCACCTCAGTCTCCTGAGTAGCTGGAACTACAGGTATGCACCACCATGCCAGACTAATTTTTTTTTATTTTTTGTAGAGGCAAGGTCTCACTATGTTGCCCAGGCTGGTCTCAAACTCCTGGCCTCAAGCAATCCTCCTGCCTCAGCCTCCCAAACTGCTGGGATTACAGGTGTCAGCCACCGCGCCTGGCCTAACCCCTGTTAGGGAGCTGACCAACTAATTCAGGCAATGTGAGTCAGTGGATTACTCTTCCCAGGGGTATTTGCACTACAAATATCATATTAACCTAAAAGAAAAGGGCTATTATTAATTCAAAAGGAAAAATAATCACCAATAGTGCCATTTTAGGTACTAGCAAGGAACTGTTTCATCATTGTCTCCTCATCAGTGAGAAAACTTTTCCTGGAAAGCTCTCTTCAGAAAACTCTCCCACTCCCACTTCTCACTGTATAGTTTTGTATCATATGCTCATTCCTAAACTAGTCTTAGTCAAGGAGGATTCATTATACTTCCCATGATTGGCTTAGAGCCTTAGACTGACCCGGAATTCATTCCAGCATCTGAGGAAGTAAGGAGGACCTAGCCTCTGAGAAACATATAACTTCCCATCAGTAACAGAACGAAACAAGGAAGTAGAGAGTGGTGAGTGGTTGTTGGAAAGCAATCACCAATGTCTACACTCCATGTAAGTTACTTCCTTTCCCACTGGCCATTGGGCTGATCCTTGCTATGTAGGCTGTTCCACCACATCGAACATACCTTGTTGGGAGCACCTGCTAAAAGACATAAAAAAATTGTGCAATCCTAATACTTCTGAAATGCACGAGTCTGTGGGAGAAGACACTTTTGATATCCTTTCAAAAGACACCTACCTAATCATCAGAGAAATAGCCAAGGATGTCCACTCAGTATTTTAAAATACTAAGATCTTAGGCCAGGCTCATGCCTGTAATCCCAGCACTTTGGAAGGCTGAGGTGGAAGGATGACTTGAGCCCAAGAGTTTGAGGCTACAGTGAGTGATGATCGTGCCACCGCACTCCAGTCCTGGCAACAGAGTGAGACGCTAATCTCTAACAAACAAACATGTAAAACCAAGGTTTCAAAGCACCAGGAAGAAAGTTCTTTTCAAAACTCAGAATGTCTCCTTAGAAAAATGTTTGCCTATTCAAATATTGCCTGAAGATATTTTTGGGTTTGCAAAAATTTAGAGGAAAAAGGGTCAAGATATCTGCATTTAAATCAGCCTGGAGACTATATAAGGAAATCAGCTATATCTAACTCAGCCTGATTCTGAACCTGTGACCTGCAGGTAAAGCTGAACATTTTCCCTCCAGAGGAAATGTCAAAGCAGCAGTTTTCTTGCCGCAGCCCCTGCCTTTGAGTTAGCCAGGAACCCACCTTCCCCTGCTACTACACTCATGGGGCTTATATGTGCATTTGATATGGTACCAGTTTTACCCTATAAGATATTGCCTTAGATTATTCTTGTCTTGTTATTACTCTTGTCTTTCAAGTCTACTTCAGGTTTCAAAAAGGCACAAAGTGAGGCTCTGGACATCTTACCTACTGAGCAGCACTGATGAAGAGTATAGGTTTGGGCATTGGAGCATTGGGAGAAAAACTATTGCTTTATTATCCAATTGTACTGTCATGAGATATATCTTTTCTTACACCATTATACCAGAAACCTGCAGCTGGCTGGCAACCTACAGGACATGTCTGGCCCACAATAATTTTTAACTTTTAAATTAGTTGCATTCAATAGATACTGGGGACTACTAGAGCAGAGGAAGGGTTGAAAAACTAACTATTGGGTACTATGCTTACTACCTAGGTGATGGGATCAAGCATACCCCAAACCCTAACATCATGTAATATATCCATGCAACAAACCTGCACATGTACTCCCTGCATCCAAAATAAAAGTTGAAATTATGTTTTTAAAAAATTTAAAAATTAGTTGTATATTGAACATTAAAAAATTTTAAAACAAAAAGGAAGGTTTGGATTTGAATATTTGTCTGATCCTTCCCACTCTCTCCTCTCCTTCCAGGACTCCAGTTACTTATATATTAGGATGCTTAAAGTTGTTCCACAGCTCACTGATGGCCTTTTTATTGAAATCTTTTTTTCCTCTGGGTTTCACTTTGGATCATTTCTATAGCTGTATTCAAATTCACTGAATCTTTTCTTCTGCAATGTCTATGCCATTAATCTCATTCAATGTGTTTTTCTTCTCAAATATTGTAGTGAATATCTCTATATTTTTTACTTAGGTTTTCTAAATATATTTTTTTGCCTCTGTTTAGCCCTTTGAACATTTGTAATTCAGTTATAATAATTGTTTTAATGCCCTTGCCTGCTAATTCTAGCATCTGCTAGTTCTAGATCAGTTTCAATTGATTGATCTTTCTCTTCATTTTGGAAAATATTTTCTTGCTTCTTTGCATACTGGTAATTTTTGATTGAATGCTGACATTGTGAATTTTAACTTGCAATGCAATGGACATTTTTGTATTCCTTTGAATATTCATGAGCCTTATTCTGGGGCACAGTTAAGTTGCTTGGAAATAGTTTGGTCCTTTTAGGTCTGGCTTTTAAAATTGCTAGGTAGCCAGGCGCGGTGGCTTACACCTGTAATCCCAGCAGTTTGGGAGGCTGAGGGGGGTGGATCACGAGGCCAAGAAATCGAGACCATCCTGGTCAACATGGTGAAACCCCGTCTCTACTAAAAATACAAAAAATTAGCTGGGCATGGTGGCGCGTGCCTGTAATCTCAGCTACTCAGGAGGCTGAGGCAGGAGAATTGCCTGAACCCAGGAGGCGGAGGTTGCAGTGAGCCGAGATCGCGCCATTGCACTCCAGCCTGGGTAACAAGAGCGAAACTCCGTCTCAAAAAAAAAAAAAAATAATAATAATAATAATAAAATTGTTAGGTAGAGCTAGATCAGTGCTCAATCTACAGCTGATTATTTCCCACCACAAGTGCAAGATCTTTCTAAATATTCTCATCAATACCCTGTGAATTCTAAAGTATCCTATTCTGGCTGGTGGAAAGAGACACTATTTTTGGCCCTGCGGGAACACCAGATGCTATTCTCTCTAATCCTGCCCTGTAGTTCTTTCCCAGGCTTCAGGTAGTCCCTCCCGCAGTTGCCTATCCCATGCAACAATCAGTACAGAGATGAATACTTGAGGAACCCTCCTATGTCCAGAGGAGCCCCTCTATGCACTTCTCACCTCTCTAGTGCTATGTCGTGAAGGCTCCAGCACTGTGGTTCCCCAGACTGCCAGCTCTATCTCCTCAGTTCGGCAATCTCCCAGGCTCTGCCTATAGTCCCCCTCACTGCATGATAGCCTACAAACCCTCTCAATGCATTCAGCTGAGTCATAAGACTCACCGTGTTTTCCATCTCTTCACTGTTGCCTGACATTAGCATCTAGAAAACTCACCATTTCACATATTTTGCCTTTTTTATGTTTGTTTCAAATGAAAGAGTAAACCCTGTCTCTGTTATTCTATCTTATTTGGAAGTGAAAGTTTTTCTCATTCTTTTCAAATCTCATTTAAATTTTTATTTTGCATAATAAAATAGTACATGTAAAAAAAGTTATTAAAAATTAAATCTACATAGGCTGGGGGCATCCCATTCTAGAAGATGGAGTAAGCAGCTTAGAGAAGCCATTCAAAGGCTCTGAAGAGTAAATGAAAACAGACATATAAGGGCAAGAAACGAAAACTTGACACACTAATGAGATGAGTTGGTGGTGTTATTTTTTCTCTTCCACATCTCCCAGCCTGGACTCAAACAAAGACCAAGAACTGTGGGCCCTGAGAAAAGCTTCTCTTTCTGGTCTAAAGAGCAAGAAGAGGGCTCCTGTGGGATACACAGATTTGGGGGGAATCTCCTCCCTCATTTTAATTTTCTCTCCCATCTCAGCCCTAGGTGACCCCCAGACACAAAATTACAATCTAATGATGGCAGTGGCTGCCAACAGACACCTAAAACCCAGGGAGAGAGGAATGCTTCTCTCTAATCATTGCAACTGTGATCCTAAACATATGGGGAGAATCCCAGGTGCTTTTTTCTCTATGAATCCTCCTGCTGCTTTTCCCCAGAGGTGGGCTCAGTTATAGGAAACAAATGGCAGAGCAAAGAGACTAAAGCCCTAGATTTCCATCAGAAGACCAGAAAGGGAGACGTGTTTAATATATTTTTAAGATAACTGAAATGATAGCAGGTATACTAAATAATGCCAAATGGAATTCAAGTAGAGCCCAACCACAGAAAGACATCTGAAAAATCTCCCAAACCTTAGGCATCTAAATAGTGCTTATAAATAATCTATAGATTAAAGAGGAAATATCAAGCAAAATTATAAAGATTTTTGAACTAAATGAAAATGATTTAGCTAAAGCAATGCTTAGAGGGAAAGTGTTAGCACTCAATGCTTACATGAGAAGAGTGGAGAGAAAACTGATAATCTGTCATGAATATAGATGCAAAAACTCTTTTAAAAATGCAGCAGATCAGGCCAGGCACAGTGTCTCACACCTGTAATTCCAACACGTTGGAAGGCCGAGGTGGGAGGATCACGAGGTCAGGAGTTTGAGACCATCCTGACCAACATGGTGAAACTCCTTCTCTACTAAAAATAGAAAAATTAGCCAGGTGTGGTGGCACGCACCTGTAATCCTAGCTACACAGGAGGCTGAGGCAGGAGAATTGCTTAAACCTGGGAGGCAGAGGTTGCAATGAGCCAAGATCGCACCACTGCACTCCAGCCTGGGCAACAGAGCGAGACTTCATCTCAAAAACAAATAAACAAATAAAAATGTAGCAAATCTGGCCAGGTGCAGGGGCTAACACCTGTAATCCCAGCACTTTGGAAGGCCAAGGTGGATAGATCATTTGAGCTCAGGAGTTCGAAAGCAGCCTGGGCAACATGGTGAAACCCTGTCTCTACAAAAAATTAGCCAGGCCTGGTGGTGCACACCTGCAGTCCCAGCTACCCAGGAGGCTGAAGTGGGAGGATCACCTAAGCCTGGGAGTTCAAGGCTGCAATGAACCGTGATCACGCCACTGCACTCCAGCCTGGATGACCAGAGTGAGACCCTGTCTCAAAAAAAAAAAAAAAAAAAAAAATTAGCAAGTTAGCAAGTCAAATACAGCAATATATAAAAACAATAATATATCACAACCAAGCGGAATTTATTCTTGGAAGACAAGGCTGATTCAACATTTTAAAATCAGTCAGTGTAATTCACCATATTAATGTCTGAAGAAAAAAATGTTTGTACCAAAAGATACAGAAAAAGCACTTGACAAATTTCAACATAAATTCATGACAAATAGTTTTTTGGTATAACTATGTCCCGAGGAATGTTTGGGACATAATTATGCCAAAAATTATTCATTGTTTATCTGAAATTCAAATTTAGCTGGATAGCATGTATATTATCTGGGAACTGTGTAAGGTTCAAAATGATTTTACAGATTTAATGAATAACAATAAAAATATCAGCAGGATTTTAAAAAATATAAGCAGACTGATTCTAAAATATATATGAAAAGGCAAAAGACATAAAATAAACAAAACAATTTGAAAAAGAAAAATAGAGAGCTCACACTAACCAATTTTAAAACTTTGTCTAAAGTGAAGTATAATAAGACACTGCAGTATTGGTGAAACTATACACATACTGATCAATGGAACAACATAGACAATCCAGGAATAGATCCACAAAAATATCAATTGATTTTTGGAAATAGATTTTTTATTGAGATAAAATTGACATAACATAAAATACATCATTTTAACCATTTTAAAGTACAAAATTGACAATTTTTGAAAAAGGTATTAAGGCAATTCAAAGGATAAAAGATAGTCTTTTCAACAAATGGAACAACTGGACGTCCATATGCAAAAAAATGAGCTTTAAGCTACATATCAGAGTATAAGCTATAGAAAAATTAACCTCAAATGGATCATAGATCTTAATGTAAAACCAGAAACTATAACATGTTCATCTTAAAACATGGTATGTTTTTGATAATATGCTTAGGTATGACATCAAAAGCCAATTCATAAAAGCAAAAAAAAGAGATAAATTAGACTTAATCGATATTAATTTTTTTACAAAAACATCGTTAAATGTTTAAGAATTAAAAGACAAGCTATAAACTGGGATCAAATATTAGCAAATTGCACATCCAACACAGGATTTATATCAAGAATATGTAAATAACTTTCAAACCTCAATAGTAAAAAAAAATACAATTTTAAAAATAGGCAAAATATGTGAATGAACATTTCAACAAAGAAGCTATGCAGATGGCAGATAAAAATATGAAAAGTTATCATTAGCCATTAGGGAAGTGCAAATTAAGACCACAATATGGTACTACTCCACACCTATTAGAATGACTACAATTAAAACACCACCCTCACCACCAGCACCAAATGAAAACACCAAGTACTAGTGAGGAAGCAGAGCAGCTGGAAGAAACATCCACGTTGCTGGTGGACATGCAAAATGGCATTTGGTCAGTTCTTACAAAGTTTAACATGTACTTACAATGTAACCCTGCCATCCTACTCCTAGATATTTGCTCCAGAGAAATGAAAACTTGATACTTACAGAAAAACTTACACATGAATGTCTATAGCAGCTTTATTCATAATCACCCAAAACTGGAAATGCATTAAATGCCCCTCAATGAGTGAATGGCTAAGTAAACTGTAATGCATTCATTCAGTGAATCATACTCAGCAATAAAAAGGAACAAAGTATTGATATGATCAGTGACATGGATGAAGCTCAAAGACATTTTGCTAAGTTCCCAGTCTCAAAGGTTTCTGAAAAACACAAGTCCCAAAGGTTACTTATGGTACTCTGGCAAAGGTAACCCCACAGAGATGATGAACTAATCAATCATTGCCAGAGGTTAAGTGTCGGAGACAGAGTTTCACTACAAATTGGTAACATGAGAGAATTTGGGGAGGAGGTGATGGAACTGTTCTGCATGGATTGGTGCTTGCACAGATCTATAGATATTAGAGCTCAGAGAATTGTAGACATACACAAATTAATTTTACTCTTTGTAAATAAAAGAAAAAGGTGATACATAAAATGTGTGGTCTTTGGATGCCTTTGGCAACAAAAAGTAAAAAGAGAAAAACAAAGTTTGGAACTGGGGCAGGCTCTTTATTTTACAGTTGGAGAAACTTCAGCCAAAGATTGAAAGTAACTTAATGTCAAAAGAAGTAACAAGCAACTACAGGAGTGGATTTTCTTTCTGGAAATACTTCTCATCCCAGTCCCTGACCCAGGCCTATTCTGGCAAGTTTAACTTAGTCTCTCTGTTTCTTTAGAGAATATCTAAATTCAGAGTTTCTGTGGAAGACACAGAATCATATGCAAATTAAAACAAAAGAAATATAAATGCTATATATATAAATATGTTCATATACATATAAAAGTGATATGGTTTGACTGTGTACCCACCCAAATCTCATATTGAATTCCCATGTGTTGTGGGAGGGACCCAGTGGGAGGTAATTGAATCATGAGGGCAGGTTTTTCCCCATGCTGTTCTCATGAGAGTGAGTAAGTCTCACGAGATCTGACGGCTATAAAATTGGGAGTTTCCTTGCACAAACACTCTTTTCTTTGCCTGCTGCCATCCACGTAAGATGTGACTTGCTCCTCCTTGCCTTCCTCCATGATTGTGAGGCCTCCCCAGCCATGTGGAAGTCCATTAAACCTCTTTCTTTTGTAAATTGCCCAGTCGCAGGTATGTCTTTATCAGCAGTACGAAAACAGACTAATACAAAAAGATATCTGTATATCTGAGACTATTTTGCAGAATGTGAAATCCGCATGAGCCCAGCTCCTGATGGGCAGACTTATGGCTGACTGTGAGAAAAGATGTCTGAAGGATGTCCCAGATAGTAAAACAAACCAGCAAGCAAACAAACAGGATAGCCCTGGAGCTGGACCACCTGTCTATAAATCCAGGCTCTGCTATCTACTCGATGTGGGATGATTCGGTGGACATTGCTTAGTTTTTTACCACCTTATTTGCTTCATTTGTAAAAGGTATCCTAATTTAATGTATTACAAGAGATTAAAAAAAAAAAAAACCCAATCTCACCAGCAACTATGGTATGCCAGTACTTTCTTATCATGGATTACATAAGATTCTAGTATGTGACAAAAACATGCATCTTAGAATTGGTGAAATATCATAATACCTATTCCATTTGGCTATTTTGATGATTAAAGAGTTGTTAAGGCTGAGATGCCAGGACCTGTGATCCTGGCATCTCAGGAGGCCGAGGTGGTGAGCCCAGGATTTCAAGACCAGCCTGAGAAATATAGTGAGATCCCATCTCTTTTAATTAACCAGGCAGAGTGGTATTGGTTCCAGCTACTCAGGAGGCTGAGGGGGGAGGATTATTGAAACCTGGGATGTCGAGGCTGCAGTGAGCTGTGATTGCACCACTGCACTCCAGTCTGGGCGACAGAATGAGATCTGTCTCAAAAAAAAAAAAAAAATTGTTAAGGCCGGGTACAGTGACTCACACCTGTAATCCCAGCACTTTGGGAGGCCAAGGCAGGCTGATCACCTGAGGTCAGGAGTTCGAGACCAGCCCAGCCAACATGACAAAATCCCGTCTCTACTAAAAATACAAAAATTAGTTTGGTGTGGTGGCATGTGCCTGTAATCCCAGCTACTCGGGAGGCTGAGGCAGGAGAATCACTTGAACCAGGGAGGTGGAGGTTGCAGTGAGCTAAAATCATGCCATTGCACTCCAGCCTTGGCAAAAAGAGAGAAACTCCATCTCAAAAAAAAAAAATTGTTAAATATTAATTTCTGGCACATAGTTCTCAACCAATGGTTGTTAGCTATTATCATTGTGGTTACTACTACTAGTGCTATTTTAAGAAATGAATAGCAAAACTTGTAATAAATTGTAACATGCTTCTCACACTCTGCCCTCCTTCCGCATAGCTTACCCACTTTGCTGTTGAATTTTCAAGCTCTGGAACCTGCAAACACGAATGTGTGGATGTCACCGGAAAAAAACAAAAACAAAAAAAGCAAGAGAAACATTGACCACTTCTCAGTTCTTGTTAGAGAAAACCACAATGACACGCTAAATGTTGTGACAGCAGGGTCAGATCTGGCATGTGCATGCTGGTTCTCACAGGATGAGTGAATCGGAGCAGGATTTGAGCAATGTTTACGTCAATCCTGCACTGAAGCACAGGCGACAAGGGCCGCATCCAGGGTGATGAGAACAAGCACCTAGGCTGCGGCTCCGGGTCTGCCGCTTGCCAACCCTGGCACCTCAGGCGTATGGCTCAAGGTCATTTTGGTCTCACTTTCCTTTCTGTGGAAACAAAGATAAATAACAACTCCTTTACCACCCTGAGAGATACATACCTTAGGGTTCCAGTGGGTTAAATGGCTGGAAAACCATGGCTGCAAAGGGGAAATCACTGAACCACATTGTTTCCCTATATTTCATTTATATTATCTTTCAAGTTTTTTGAATCTCTCCACGCAGTTGTATATCTCACTGTAGGAAGGAGCAGTGTATAGGGAGATACCCAGATCTGGTCCTAGAGCCAAACGTAGTGGGACACTGGGCGCAGGGCAAATCCCTTTATGTGCCCTGACTCTTCACACCAAAACCCCATTATCTAGGAACCACATTGTGGGGAAGGGGAAGCTGTCAGTCCTAGACCTAAAAGAATTAAGAATAAAAAATTCCATAGGGACAGTGTATGTAATGGAAACTATTATTTCCTGAGAAGCAGTTGTGCCAGGTACTGTATTTACTGGTAATTATTGGTTACAACCCCCTATTGCATTTGAATAAACTGAGGCCCATTAAGAGGCAGGTAATTTTACTGAGATCCTAGAGCTTCTGAGCTGGATTCCTCTTGCGCACTGTCAATATTAGACAGACACTGTGCTGTAGGGACAGGCACCCTATGCGAGCCATCTGCATTGTCCAGGTGACAGTGCTGGGGAGCCTTCATGAGAACCATGGGGCAGCTAAGCACTAGCTAATAATTATTTCTTCCTTTCTCTTTTAACAAATGTTTACTGAAGCCTAGCAAGAACTCTAGACCCTAGAAATACCCCATGGAATCCAACTCACAGTCCCTGATTCAGGAAGCTTGCATAGTAGTGGGAAAGGCCATGAATGAACCTGGGTTTCATGGGACCTGAAGCCTAAACAATTTGGAGACCTCTCTTTAGGAATAGGAACACAAAATTAGAAGCTGGGACTTCGAGGGAGCACACCAAATGAGGGGCCCTAAAGCTTAAGCCTTATTAGCACCACTGTAATTCTGCTTTTCGGGAAACAAGCAAGTAGAACAGTGATGACAATAAAATGTACTGAGGGATGATGGGAGATCAGGAGAGTCACTTAGAAGAAATCCCTTCTAAGGTGAGGCCCACAGGATGGGCCAGGGAGTCCTGGCAGAAGGAGTAACAGGGGCAGGATGGAGGCAAGGAAGAGGAACTGGCATGGTTTTCAGGGAGTGAGTATAGCATCTTTCCTCCTTCCTTTCCTAGATCATGAGACACCTGGAACCATCCCAAAGTGCAGAGCCTTGAGCTGCCACACCCTAAAGGTTAACAGGACCCTTTCCACAGCAGAGCTGTCACCTTTTCTCCAAGCTTCCTGGGACATCTCAGGCCCTAGAGAAGTCTCCCATATTTGGTTCTAACACTCCAAGAAGACCAAACTGTGGATTTGGGTTGGAGAGTTGTGTAGATATCTATTAGATCCGCTTGGTCCAGATCTGGGTTCAAGTCCTGGATATCCTTGTTAATTTTCTATCTCGTTGATCTGTCTAATATTGACAGTGGAGTGTTAAAGTCTCCCACTATTATTGCGTGGGAATCTAAGTCTCTTTGTAGGTCATTAAGAACTTGCTTTATGTATCTGGGTGCTCCTGTTTTGGGTGCACAGATATTTAGGATAGTTAGCTTTTCTTGTTGCATTGATCCTTTTACCATTATGTAATGCCCTTCTTTGTCTCTTTTGATCTTTGCTGGTTTAAAGTCTATTTTATCAGAGAGTAGGATTGCAACCCCTGCTTTTTTTTGCTCTCCATTTGCTTGGTAAATCTTCCTCCATCCCTTTATTTTGAATCTATGTATGTCTTTGCACGTGAGATGCGTCTACTGAATACAGCACACTGATGGGTCTTGACTTTTTATCCAATTTGCCAGTCTGTGTCTTTTGATTGTGGCATTTAGCCCATTTACATTTAAGGTCAATATTGTTATGTGTAAATTTGATCCTGCCATTTTGATATTAGCTGGCTGTTTTGCCTGTTAGTTGATGCAGTTTCTTCATTGTGTCAATGGTCTTTACCATTTGGTATGTTTTTGCAGTGGCTGGTACTGGTTGTTCCTTTCCATGTTTAGTGCTTCCTTTAGGAGCTCTTGTAAGGCAGGCCTGATGGTGACGAAATCTCTCAGAAATTGCTAAAATGCCAAAAACAATGGCAACAAAAGCCAGAATAGACAAATGGGACCTAATTAAACACCACAGCTTCTGCACAGCAAAAGAAACAATCATTAGAGTGAATCGGCAACCAACAGAATGGGAAAAAATTTTTTGCAAGCTACCCATCTGACAAAGCGCTGATATCCAGAATCTACAAAGAACTAAAACAAATTTACAAGAAAAAACAAACAACCCCATCAAAAAGTGGGCAAAGGATATGAACAGACACTTTTCAAAATAAGACATTTATGCAGCCAACAAACATATGAAAAAATGCTCATCATCACTGGTCATTAGAGAAATGTAAATCAAAACCACATTGAGATACCACCTCACACCAGTTAGAATGGTGATCATTAAAAAATTGGGAGACAACAGATGCTGGAGAGGATGTGGAGAAATAGGAACACTTTTACACTGTTGGTGGGAGTGTAAATTAGTTCAACCATTGTGGAAGACAGTGTGGCGATTCCTCAAGGATCTAGAAATAGAAATTCCATTTGACCCAGCAATCCCATTACTGGGTATATACCCAAAGGATTATAAATCATTCTATTATAAAGACACATGCACACGTATGTTCATTGCAGCACTGTTTACAATAGCAAAGACTTGGAACCAACCCAAATGCCCATCAATGACAGACTGGATAAAGAAAATGTGGCACATATACACCATCGTATACTATACAGCCATAAAATTGATGAGTTCATGTCCTTTGCAGGGACATGGATGAATCTGGAAACCATTATTCTCAGCAAACTGACACAAGAACAGAAAACCAAACACCGCATGTTCTCATTCATAAGTGGGTGCTGAACAGTGAGAACACATGGACTCAGGGAGAGGAGCATCACACACTGGGGTCTGTTGGGGAGAGGTTGGGGAGGGATAGCAGGGGGTGGGGAGATTGGGGAGGAATAACATTGGGAGAAATACCTAATGTAGGTGACGGGGGGATGGAGGCAGCAAACCACCATGGCATGTGTATACCTATGTAACAATCCTGCAAGATCTGTACATGTACCCCAGAACTTAAAGTATAATTTAAAAAATAATAATATATATATTTTTAAAAGCCCAACTTGGCATTTATGGTAAGCTTATGTTTGCATTTGCAAGAACAAAATTAGCCAGAAAAGCGTCCTTTGTTAGAAGTTAACCCTGAGGTCTAACAGGCTCAGAGAGAGAGAAGACAGGGGCGAGTCAGAGGGAGACAGCCATTGGGAAAAGACTAAGTAGGAAATTCTTCAGTGAAGTAAAAGCTAGAGTGACATCTACCCTAACCTGGGCGGGGGGGTAAAGTTTGTGCCCCTCAGAAAGCATCCAGCAGGGTGTCCGAGAGGCTGTAAGCCCCCTTGGGCGCATGGGCTTTGTTTCCCTGTGTGCAGCACAGTGCCTTGCCTGTTGAATCCTGATGCCAATGTACTCTCCTCTTTACCTCTGCAGCCCCTAGGCCAGGTCAGTGGCTGAGAGTGCATGGGAGGCCCTGAGGCCAGAGCCCGGATCTCTGTGCAGCCCGCCAGTTGGAGCAGCAGCCTTTGCCTGGCAGGGCATGGGGGCTTCCTTGGAGACTCAGATTCCAGGGAATTATAAAACACACTTACCAGCTCATTTCACAGATAAAGTGGGAAAGGTTGGTGATGAGAGGGAAGCCTTGTCTAGGGGTCTGGAGAACCAGACTCTCCTCTGGGATCTAATGCACTTGAGTCCTCTACTTTCTCTGAGTTATAATAGCCTAATCTGTCAAATGGGAATAATACTTGCCCTGCACTGTGGTTGAGAAGAGGGGAATAAAGGAAGGACAGATATAAAAGTTCCCTAAAAAGTTCAAAGTACTGATCATTATGACATCTGAAGCCTGCGCTGGGTGACTCACGCATCAGCCTTTGCCGCTTCGCAGCAATGCTAAGTCACCTGCACGGAGGACCTTGACCACGTTTCATCTGTGGGCTGGGAATGGACCTCCTCCCGCCCCCCAGGAAACAGAAGGGGATAGCTCTCACCATGCCACAACTCACACCAGAGATGAGGGCAACTTGGCATTTTAATGGGCAGAGGAAGGGGAGCTGGAAGAGAACGTCCTCTCTAGACACACTTAGCTCAGTGCATGGCCTCCTCTTCATCACACTTCATCATCTTCTTCTTGGCCCACACCTGCACCTGTGTCTCTTTCACTTGCACCATAGAGTCCTTATAGTTTTTTTTTTATAAGAAAGATGGGGAAAGGGAGAGGAGAAAGGAGAGGGGTTCAAATCTGCACTGAGGGTTAACCCAAACACATCATCCTAATCTCCAGCAAAGGACTGAAGGACCTAGTGGGTGACGTTGCTCACCACTCATCAAAAAGCCAGGCTCTCTTCTTCCTCCTGGGCACACTACAGCGCCATGCTTCCCAGCCTCCCTGGAATTAGATGCGATCATGTGACTAAGTCCTAGCCAATGGGATGTGAGTGACCTGGGGCATAAAACTCCCCCCCGACCAGACTTGCTCCCCAGCAATCTAGTCTCTTTCTGAATGGCTCTAGTGGTGACAACCTTCAAGGTGACTGTGGAAGCCTGAGGCCAGGGTCACCCGTTTGATCCACTGACCTACCCAATATTCTTACATGAGCGTGAAGAAAATGACTGCTGTGTTTGAGCTTTTATACATTTGGGGATCTATGTGTTAGAGCAGTTAGCCTACCCTAATTCATGCAGAGCATGACAGCCTGTGGGTTTTGTCACTTCCAGGAAGCCCATGTGATCTCTGCCTCTTTCTATCATCTTCATCTCTACCAAATGCTACCTTATGTTGCTATTTAATCATTTTATGGGACTAGTAACTAAAAATTAAACAAGGGGTTCACATATTTCTTTTCATTTTTATGCCATGCCTAGCAAAGTGCTGGCCCTAAAGAGATGCTTAATAGTCATTGAATTAAATCTTATGTTCACCCCTCTGTGTATTTAGTAGGAAGTTTCACCACCAGGAATGTCCATTTTTTTCTCTACTTCCGAACTTCTACCTTCTTGTCCATGCTCATTTTCCACCTCTCTTCTTCCACAGAGACTTTCCTTATCACTTTAGGCCTCAGTGATCTATCTTTCCTTCCTTCAAAGTCACAGTACCTTATGGTCACTCACCTGATGATTCATGAAGATAACTTTTATGTTCTTGTATTAACAGTGTGACTATAATGTAACTAATACACAACATATATGTCAATATAACAGTTAACTATAGTTATATTGACATATATGTTGTGTATTAGTTACATTATATATATAACATAGCACTAGTTATAGTTGTGTTATAAATATAACACTACTTATGTTATATGTAATGTAACTGCCAGGGGCTTTCGCTTCCAGGCCCCCTCCCAATCCCTGCCACATTCAGCCTCTGGGCCTCCCTGTCTCCCTAGCATCCCCGACTCTCTCCTCGGCCTCTCCCGTTAGCCTGTCGCTTCACCTGAAGCTTGGGACTGTCCTGTGAAGGCCCGCCACAGCAGCCCTAGGCTCCCTGGGCCAATGCCTGGGGCTCTAGCCCCCACCAGGAGCACACCTGGAGCTCCAGAGCCAGGCATGGCTCCTGTCGTATGTAAATATAACATAAGTAATTCTGCAGTGTAACTATAACATAATGATGCCTTTAAAAGATGGGCAAGGGAAGAGGAGAGGAAATGCCAAGGAAACTGACAGGGAAACACCAAGCAAGTAGGAAGAAAACTTGGAGAGCTCAGATGTCCTTGAACTAGGAGAAGGGAGCATTTCAAGGCGAGAGGGGAGACCACATCATTTGCTGCAAAGAAAGTGGTAGAGACCACACAAATGAGTTTTGGCAGCATGGAAATGAGAGATGTTTCAATGAGCCCAAGAATGTGGGCTGAGGAGGGAGTGGGTAGGAAGTAAATGGAGACTGAAAACACATAACACTTAAGAAAGGATGGAGACAAGAGGGTTGCATGCAAGCTGGGCAGAAGTGTGAGGTGGGGAAGGGTTACACATTTTTCTAAAAGGGCTGAGACTTGCTGGAGGAAAATAACTGGTAGAGGGAATGAAGGTGGAGAAGAGAAGTGAGGGGTGACCCACAGGGCAGAGCCCCCAGGAAGCAGGGCTGGGTGGTGCAGCCAGGAGACAGGTGGAGGCCAGAGCCCAGCAACCTGCTGCCATGATACCTGGTGGGATGGAGAAACGACATTCTTTCTTCCTTCCTAAGCCGTGGTCAGGTTTTGGGGAAAACACAGCTGATGGCTTCTGTGTCTTTCAGAAAAGAAAGCCCAGCTATGTGCTGGGATGAAGAGAAGCAACCTCTGTGCAGGCCCTGACCTGCTCCCATGCCCAGCTCCTCCCATCCTGGAGGTGATGCCTGCAGTGGGGATGCATGGCCCCTTCCCACAACCTTCACCTCGGATTTAGAAAAATGCAGGGGTGGTCTCTGTGGTTTATCTGGAGGCCCTTAGAAAACCTTTACCCTCAAGTGCTAGCTTCCTCAAAACCTAGACCCCAAATCCTTTATCTCTGCTTTTCCTGAACCCAGCTTGGATTTAACTGTCAAAGAGATGACCTGTTGCTCTAGTGCAGCGATAAGAACAGAATTCTTCACTTTGAGAAGCCAAGTTGCTTTAAAAAAAGAGTTGAGGGCACAGTTTTGGCATACAGCCAGTGACTGCATCTGTCCCCTGCCTGTGAGGGGCCTGGGGATAACAGCATGGTCCCACGCCGTGTGGTCTTCCTCTTGGCTTATCCTCCTAGCTCCCTGTTGTCCTAGTGACCACGTACCGCGTGCGGGACACTTCCATAGACTGATCGGGTATTAGTCCATTCATCCACAGAGCAGGCATAGCCTCCTATTATCTCCACCTAAGAGCCAGGGAAGCTTCCAGAGCGCAGGTAACCTAAGTCACACAGCTTGAATTAGAGTGGACAAGGAGCCGCCTTTCCACCGTGCTGCCCTCTGCCCTTCGCCGAATGGCCTCAAGCGCAGCCCCCTCCACGCCTGTCCCCTTCTTCCCCTCCCCCTCCCCCTCTCCCTTTTCTGCACCGGGGCCTTAGGAATTCGTCTGGGATTGTGGCTCCCCTCGCACTCCCTCCCCCCACGAATTGCTTTCTGTCCTCCTGGCTCCGGGCCTAACGCCGCCCCTTCCAACCTCAGCCTTGAAGTCTCTTGGGGCGCAGAGGAGAGGGCCTTCCGCCTGCCTCCCACCCCTCGACCTTCGTCCCCCGCTAAGCCAGGATGGCAGGCGCACGCGCCCGACCCTTTTTTAGACCCGAGGCTCCCTTTGCCTCTCCATCGGAGCCGGCTGGGGTTGGGGCGACCTGAGGGACCGGGTAGCCGACGACAGAGAAACAAGACAGGGCAGGACGTGGGAGGGTCGCTTCCCCCAGGCTTGGTCCGGGGCTGAACCCGGCACCGCAGGGAGCGGAGACGGAGGCGGCGGCGAGAGCCTCGGGAACCACTGGGGCGAGCGCGCCCGGGTCCACCAGAGGGCGCTGTCGGCTCGCGGAGCGGGGCGCGGGCGGCCCGGGGCCTGGCGGCGCGGCCCAGCAGCAGAGCGAGCGTTACTGCAGGCTGGGGTGCGGGTGGTGGAGGAGAGAACCACCCATCCTCAAGGCACTCATTTGGGCAAGGAAGGGAGAGACCCGCAAGAAGACCTGACACTCTTATTTCAGAATTCGTGTGTAGAGCATGAAGTTGCATTTACCCTGCCACGAGGAGGACCAGTTACCAGGAGGACCAAGATGAGTCGTTCTGGGTCTCCAAATTTAAAGACTTTTAGGGAAGTGGCAGGTTCGAAGACAGGTACCAAATAGCTGTGCTGCACTGTAGTAGGGAGAGGCGGGAGCTCCACGGAGACGTGGGGATGAAGCAGCAGGCGAGTTCAGGGAGGGGTTACAGCTTCAGCTAGGGGATGAGGCCGTGCCTGGCGGAGTTGCGCCGTAAAGCTGAGCAGACTCGCCGCTCCCCAGCACGTGTATCGCAACAGAACGCGTAGATTGAAGCACTTCTGGTTATACATTCTGTTACACCTAAAGGCTTCTCAGTGGCAAAAGGCAATATTCCTTTCGCGTTAGCCCCAGCTTGTTGATCTGAAAGGTAAATTAGAATTAGAAATGGAGTACCAAATACCCAGAATGTGCTCGAGATATGTAACCTATTCTGTACAATCAGATCAGTCATTCGGCTAATTGGTAAAATAGCCACAGGGGCAGCCTGGAGGCAGCGGTTACACTTGGTTACAGGTCTGTCAAACCACGCCTCAAAAATACCCCCACACTTCTATTGGTGTTGGGAGAAGAGAGGCAAAAACATAGAGGTTGACGAACAATAAAGTCTTTCAGTCTTTTTGTTTTAAAGACTCTTATTACCGAACAACTTAAGCGAGAATTCTATCAATATCATAGTTCCCTTGAGAATTATTATAGTATAGATTATTGAAAGAATTATTATAATTCACTGTGCTGAAGCTCGTTTAATTTGGAGCCAATAAATTAAAACAAATCTAGACCTTGAGTTTATAAAAATGGAATTTTTATAAAATTTCCAAGGGATTAAGTTGTAATTGACATTGGTATCATTAAATCGTGCTGCACTGGTTCCAGCATGGCAATGTAGAAAGAACCGTCAATGTTTAAGGTATCAGATTTGGGTCTAGACCTCTAATTAGTGTTTTGGGGTTTCCCCTGCCCTTTTTTTTTTGGCAAGTCAGTTAATTTCTCTAGGTCTCAGTTTCCTCACTTAATAACAATAAAGAACATAGGCTGGGCAGTGTCTCATGCCTGTAATCCCAGTACTTCGCGAGGCCAAGGCAAGTGGACCACTTGAGGTCAGGAGTTTGAGACCAGCCTGGCCAATATGGCGAAACCCTGTCTGTACAAAATATATATATATATATATATATATATATATATATATATATATATATAAATTACCTGGGTGTGGTGGTGTGTGCCTGTAGTTTCAGCTACTCAGGAGGCTAAGGCAAGAAAATTGCTTGAATTTGGGTGGTTGGTTGAGGTTGCAGTGAGACGAGATTTTTTGCCACTAGACTCCAGCCTGGGTAACAAAGCAAGACTCCGTCTCCAAAAAATAAAAAAAGAATATAAACCAGGTGATCTCTCAAATCCCCCAGAGTATAACACATAAGTCTTCTCAGTTCTGTTGGGCCCAAATGCCTGCTTTGTGCTGCCTTGGTTCTGAAGTGGCCTGAAGGACCTGCATATCCCATGAGGTGTGAAGCATAGGAGGGCGAGGGGAAAGGAGCTTGGATGGCTGCTGGTTCTGATACTAGGCAGGATTCTCCAGGTCATCTGGAGTCTTCTGTACACAGTGACCCAGAGCAAAGGGGAGAGAGGATGGTCAAGCAGTCTGACTCTTATTGTGATGATCGCCACCTTAAGTTCCTACAGTGCTTTCTGAGTGGGTGGATTGTCATTTATTGTCTGTTACCTCGAATTACCTTTCTGCACCTGTCATTTGAGAATAGTGTCTATGGCAGTCTTTAGTGCTATTCACCAAACATCCCATGCTCCTTGCTGGTACAGATGGTAGAACTTCCCATATCCTGTGGCTGGGGAAGGCGAGATCATGACATGAGTTCTAGCTAACAATTAGTGAGCAGAAGTCACATTCAGCACTTCCAGGTGGATTTTTTTTTGGGGGGGGGAGGGGGGGACAGGGTCTGGCTCTATTGCCTAGGCTGAAGTGCAGTGGCACAGTCTTGGCTCACTGCAGCCTTCTCAAGCAATTCTCCCACCTCAGCCTCCCAGGTAGCAGGGACTACAGGCACCCGCCACCAGGCTCAGCTATTTAAAATATATATATATATAATTTTATAGAGATGAGGTTTCTCTACCCAGGCTGGTCTCAAACTCCTGGGCTCAAGTGATCATCCCTCCAGGGCTTCCCAAAATGCTGGGATTACAGGCATGAGCCTCTAGGTGGACTATTTCATTGCCTGGGTAAGACATCCTTTAATTTAATTGCCTCCAGACATCCCTTTGCTCTCTGCCCATGACCAGCTATGTTCCAGATGGTGGCTTTTTAGCCAGCCTGGATCCAGGAGTGAGAATGACGCTGATGTGAAGCAGAGCTCCCAGCCAACCTGCCACGGACTTAGAGCATGCTTGAGAAGAAAGATTTGTTCTTTCAAGGGGAGTGCTTGTTACAGCAGCATGACCTAGCCAATTCTGACTAATAAAGGGCCACTGTATGTTGTCATTTTTTGTTTCTCCAGTGCTCCAAATGACATGATGCTTACTACTGACTGTTAAATAAAGGACTGACTGAATTGATCTGCCCATCTCCCCAGCTAGAGTAGGGATTATCTGTATATCTATTAATCCTTCCTGGAGCACCTGCCCTGGTATCCTGTATATAGCAGGTACTTAGTAAAGACCCTTGGATTGATATATGTCCTTAAAAGTCCAAGGCAGAAGCCAGGCATGGTGGCTCACACTTATAATCCCAGCACTTTGGGAGGCAGACACAGGAGGATCACTGGAGCCCAGGAGTTCAAGATCAGCTCAGGCAACATAGTGAGACCCCATCTCTACAAAAATAGTAACAAAAATTTAGCTGAGCATGGTGGCACATACCTGTAGTCCCAGCCACTCAGGAGGCTGAAGTGAGAGAATTGCTTGAGTCTGGGAGGTCAAGGCTGTAGTGAACTGTGATTGTGTCACTGTGCTCCAGCCTGGGTGACAGAGTGAGACTCTGTTTCCAAAAAGAATAAAAAAAAGTCCCAAGATACAACCCAAAAACATGACGCCATTCTCCATATGGCATCCTAGTGAGTGGAGCTCATAGTCACAGGCCCTGAGGAAGAGGGGCACCAAGCCATCTCCTCCTGCATCCATCAAGCTCGATGGGGCTGCCTCTGATCCCTCCACCTCTTTGCAGGTATTAAGTGAAACTTGTAACCGAGTTCACTATTAAGTCACTGCAACAGAGTTCAGAGCAGAGATGGGGCCAAAATCAGAAGACATGGCAGGCCAGACAGAAGCCTGCCACAGGGCAGAGTTTGAAGTGGGGCTCAGGGTTGGGTAGGGTCTAGGCTGGGGCAGGGCCAGTGGAGCTCTGGAAGGTTTCTGTGTCATTGTACTGCTGTGCGTTCCATCCCATGGCCCAGGTGGTTGGATTCTGTTCAGCAGAGCATGTGTGGAATGTCCGATACACCCTGACCAGGCAGACCTTTGCAGAAACCCATTAACATTCTATAAATGGCAACAACCGGCACAGCAACAGGGACATGAATATTAACATGCTAGTCTGCGGTTCTGGCTCCCCCTTCCCTGCTTCCTCCAGCTGATCTAAACAATATCCACAGACAGTTTCAATGTTGATTATACAGAGTATAAATCACCTTTAGACTTGGATCTTCTCTCTCTCTCATACCCTGTTTTGAGGTGAGCCTTCAGGGAGAAAATTACAGAAGAGAAAAATATCTGTCCATCGCAAAACTGCTTTTATGAAATATTAACTCTAGTTATGCTGCTTGGCCGCTGGAATGTTCTGTGTTTCTCCAGGAAAAGGTTCAGACCCATCTGCAGGCCCTACGAGGCCGCATTATCAGGTTCCTACTTACTTTATCTTCTGTTACTACCTGCCACAAGCAGGGCACACCTGTCTGCTTCCCTGAATAGCCAGGGCTTTCCCACCCGTACACGCTAAACTCTTAGCTGTTTTCCTCTTTGCTGCTAGAAGAACTCCTACTGGAAAGCCTAGACTCGGCTCAAAGGATTCTGCAGGTTGATGCCTTTCCAAGCTCCCCAGGCAAAGAGGTGATCCTTCTTCGGTGCCACTCTAAACCTTCGATCTACTGCAATGCTGATCATACTGCCCTGGGCACACTTGCTGTTCTATTCTTTCCTCATAAGCCTTAATTTTGAAAGGAGAAAGGGTCTATTTTGGTCATCGTTGAATTCTTATATCATTTTCTTCCTTCTCACAAAGTTTATGAATGACTTGGCCATAGTTGGAAGCCAAAGGACATTTTACTCAGTGAATATGCTCACCATGGTCTTACCCTTTGGGATTGGAGATGGTGGCCAAGGAAAGGATGAAGCCAGTAATAATTTCTGATTGGAATTTTACCTTCTAAGCCCCCTCTTTGGGCTTTTCTTTTCAGATGAAACCTGGAGCATGGGGTTATTTTAGACCTGCCTCTCCAGAAAAATTTAAAGGTTTTCCCTCAGAGAAGCTCACATCTGGCATCTCCATGATGCCCCTGGGGAATACATATTTTCATTTGGCCATGTTTGAGAGTAGGAAGGCAAGAGATTTATTTAGAAATAAGGAGGTAATAGGTACCAGCATTCTCCCTTTTTATGTAAACATTAACCCAATACAAAACCCGTATTTTGTTTGACAAAGTCTTTTATTACCACTGCTCCGAAAGAGTTGCTGTAATGGAAAGGACACAGGCATTGTTCGCCTCTGAGAATTGCAGTCTGGTAATTTACACGGAGTAACAGTCAGCTGAGAGGCAGAAGCTGCCTTCCTATAACTTCACCCAGGATGCCAGGAAATGATGCTGGAAGTTTGTAGGTTATTTAAGATAGTCACTGAGATGGTAACAGATCCTATTTAATATATTTGGGGGCTCAGCATGGTGGCTCATGCCTGTAATACCAACACTTTGGGACGCTGAGGCAGGCAGATCACTTGAGCCCAGGAATTTGAGACCAGTCTAGGCAACATGGCAAAACCCTGTCTCTACGAAAGGAACAACAACAAAAAAATTAGCTTGGTGTGGTGGTACCTACCGATAGTCCCAGCAACTTCGGAGGCTGAGAGGTTGGAGGATGGCTTGAGCCTTGGAGGTCAAGATTAAAGTGAGCTGTGATTGTGCCACTGAACTCCCAGTCTGGGCAACAGTATGAGACCTTGTCTCAAATAAATAAATAACAAAACCACATATACACTATATATTTTTTCAGGGTCTTGTCTGGGAAAGGGAGAGTGAGAATATGATATGCAAAAAGTTCAAGTTCAGCGTGTCATTAATGCTAAACTTATTTCCTATTTAACATACTAAAGAGGAGTGACTTAGGTCAATGTTTTCCAAGCCCATGTATTTCTGTTTGCATGTGAGACAGGACCCACTCAAAGCAAGCAGTGAGAAGGTATGAAGCACCAATTAGTCAAAGATCCCTAACACCATGAAATCCTTGACTTTCTAGACTTCCCAAAAGGATCAGGACTAGGGTGAGATGAGTGAAGCACTCGGCTCAGGTATAAAATTTAAGGGGTGCCAATAAACTCAGTAATATAAATATCTTAGTGCAATATTTAAAGTATTTTAATTAATATTAAATAGTTTTAAGATATTGTGTCCATTCTGGAATCTCACACTTTTTATTTTTTTTAAAATTGTATTAAAATCTTTATCTTGATTATGTTTATTGTACCCTTTACATTTGGCCTCTGAAAAGTATCCCATTCATCTCACTTTGGTGCCGGCTCTGCTTCCCAAAAGCATTTTCAGAAGATCAAGCCCTAGTTGCCACTGCCTTGCATCACATGCGCTGGGAGGGGGGAAAGGGGCTTCATGAGAATTGCAGGATGGAAGGAAGAAGCAAAAGGGAAAAAAGTAATACTCAAAGAAACAAAAATTAAACAGTAATGAGAAGCCCCTTCTTGTGCTTTGTCAAACAGACATATTTTAAGACATCATACCTCCAGCTGGGGGAGTGGCAGGGTAAGACAACAGTTGAAGTCCTGGCTCTTTACATGGGAGCTACCTAGATCGTACGGAGGACCGAATCTTAACACCATCTCTATCCAGCTGCCCCATTCAACAGGGCAGGCTGCGAGAAATTACTGTATTAGGAAGCTCCCGAGCAACTGCCTGTCCTTAGGAGATGGCCGAGGGGCTTTTCTGATCATTTTGGGGACCTGTTTGCTGCACTGCATATCCTGTTTTTCTAGGGGCTGCCTCCTTCCTCGCCTTTAAGCCTTTTTAAGCTTTTAAGCTGCAGGCAATGATAACCTTTATCCACTGAGGAAAAAGTGATTGGGAGGCGCGTTTTAAATTTTGGTTTACACAAACCAGACCCGCCAGATGAACACTCAGCTTACCACAATACCTACAAATTCCCAGACTTGACTTGGCACACGGGCGAGGGCGGAGGTTTTCTTTCCTCACTTGCATAAGCCCCAACTCCCCGGCTGCAGAGCCGACCTCTTCCCCGCGCGGTCTTCGCGGGGGCCCCAGCAGGGCCGCGCCCCTGGGCCCCGTGCTCCCGGCCCTTCCCTCCCAGGTTTCCAGTCCCCGGCGCGGGGCAGTCCCTCGCCGACCGCCGGCCCCGTCCCGGCTCCCAGCCGAAGAAATTCTTCCCAAGCAGCCCAGGGCTCGCCTCACGTGACCAGCCGCGGCGGCGGCTTCCAGCGAGAGTTTAAAGGTTACAGAGGAAATTAGCATGGACGCAGCCGCTCGCCCCCCGGAGGGCGCGCCCCATTTCCCCGCAGCCCGGACGGCAGCTGCCAGCGCGCTGATCGGAGCCGAAGTCCCCCAAAGGGGCACCGATAAGGTCCAGCGTAAATAGGAACAGTCACTTCGCAAAAAAATAAACAGACCGCAAACCAAACCGGCGCTCTACCGAGCTTTCACTTGTCAACAAGTTCTCACAGCTTGCTAAGTCCAGGACAGATCCCAAGGGGGAGAATGCCCCACCAAAGAAAGGCAAGAGAAAAGAATCGAGTTTAAAACCTCACTCGAGCCGGACTCGTCCCTCCCAACCCCCCACCGCCACCGCCGCGGATCACAGCGTCCCGGGACTGAGTGACAGAAGGGCCAGAACTCCGCAGGCTGCTTCTGTCCGCCGCCGCCCGAGTTGGGGTGGGCAGGAGTAGGGTCCCGGGGCCTTTGGGGCAACCCGGTCCCCTCCACTCCCCCATCCCGGCTCTAAAAGACTGCGTTGGCCGCAGGGTTCCGGAGAGATGCGCAGCCCGGGGCCTCCCGGTGGGGACCAAAGGAGACCCATCCACCGCCCGCGCCACGCGCACCCAGCCCAGCGCCGCCGCTCCCCCAGGTCCTGCGCGGGGTCCCCGCCCGGCTCCCCCGCCCGCCGCCGCGACCCGGGCAGCCTCGCCCGCTCTCCGCCGTTCTCTCCTCGGCTCACTTTTTCCGTATTGCTCCCCCAACCGGCAAAACTTTCTATTTCCCCAAACACTGCCGTGCGCGCGCGCGCGTGCACACACACACACACACACGCACTCGCACACACTCACACACACTGACGTCTTTTGCGCATTTCCTGCATTAGAGGGAGGGAGACTCGCTCGCACACCGACGGAGGGAGAGGAGACCGCGGGGGAGCGCGGGCTGGCGGGCGGCGAGCGAGCGGCAGCTGAGAGCGGGGACGCGGGGAGCGCGGCGGGCGGGCGCCGGCGCCCAGGAGGTGGGGCCGCGCCGAGTCGCAGTCCCGGCCCCGCCGCCGCGCTGCGCACCGCCCGGTGCCGGCCTGCGCCCCGAGCCGGATCGGCTGCCGCCCGGACTCCCGAGCCCGCGCGGATGTGAGATTCCGGGCTCCTGGCGCCTCCCGATCGCCGGCTCTGGCGTGGCGCTGCTTCGCCCAGGAGGCGGCGGCCCCGGCTGGCCGTGGGGCTTGTGGATTTTTAAAAATTTGGCTCCGAGGAGGACCATTTCCTCTCGACATGCATCCCTCCGGATAGACTGAACATCCCTCGGTCCACCCCCCGCCCCGTGCGGTCAGAAGCAGGCGCTGGGTGTGCGAAGAGGATCCGGGTTGAAATCTGCGCCCCCGGTTCTCGTCCCCGCCCCGTCCCACCGCCCCATCCCCCTCCCGGAGTCGAAATTTCCCGGGATTATGTTTCGGAAAGGTAGGTAAGCGCCGGGCGCGGCGCCCGCTTTCCCGCAGCCCGGAGCCGGAGAGCCAGCGAGGCAGCCAGGCAGCCCCCGCGGCTTGCAGCAGAGCCGACAGCTCGTCTTCTCTTCTGGAGGTGCAGCTGGTGGTCGGGGGGAGAGACTTGCTCCAAGCACGGACGTCCCCCAGCTCTCCCCCCTCCCTGTTTTCCGTTAGGAACCCGGCGAGGAAATACATGCACTGGCTGAGAATCGCCCGCGGCAGGGCGCAGCGCCACAAGGTGTAGGGAGTGTGTGGGGTGGGGCGAAAGGGGACCCAAGAGTCCCCGTGGCTCGGAGCGCCGGGCCGTCGGTTCTTCATTCCTGCCCTCGGGGCAGACGGAGTGACCCCGGCCCCCACTCCCCGCCCCGACCATGGTAGTGTTCAATGGCCTTCTTAAGATCAAAATCTGCGAGGCCGTGAGCTTGAAGCCCACAGCCTGGTCGCTGCGCCATGCGGTGGGACCCCGGCCACAGACTTTCCTTCTCGACCCCTACATTGCTCTCAATGTGGACGACTCGCGCATCGGCCAAACGGCCACCAAGCAGAAGACCAACAGCCCGGCCTGGCACGACGAGTTCGTCACTGATGTGTGCAACGGGCGCAAGATCGAGTTGGCTGTCTTTCACGATGCCCCCATCGGCTACGACGACTTCGTGGCCAACTGCACCATCCAGTTTGAGGAGCTGCTGCAGAACGGGAGCCGCCACTTCGAGGACTGGGTGAGTCCGGGGCCTCTCCGTCGGTCCGGTAACCCGGTTGTGGGGTCCCGCGGAAAGATTCGCTGGCCTTGATCGTAGGGCTCCGGGACTCAGTGACGACTGGGGGGTGTGTATGCCTGTAGGTCTCAGTTTCCTTGGGGAGGTACACTTCACTTCGTAGTTGGGGAGAAACAGGCATTGACGAGGAAGAGGAGACTTGGAAAGAGGATGTGGCCCTCTGCCCCCTCTGTGCCCTCCAGATGGTGGTGCTGCGGGAGGTTTCCAAACTGGGAGAGCCTGGGCCGCTGGTGCTGAAGGTTGGCCGAGGACCCGGCTTTCTTCCGCAGGCGCGTGGTGGGCTGGCTGTGTGTGATTGTGTGTGGGTGGGTCCCTCCGTCCTTGGAAAGGCACGTGGAGCCTTTGACTGAAGCCTTCTTGCACGTCCTGGCTTTGTCCTGCTTAGCCGAGTGAGGAGTTGCTTTATTTTTCCCTCCCGGAGGAAGCTGGTGTGTTTGTATTCTTCTGCATGGCGGTTAGCTCATCATCTGACATACAAGTAGAAAAAAAGTGTCCTCCTCCAGGATGTCCCCTCTACGGTCCCAGAAACATCAGCCGAGCTTGTTTTGTCCAATTCATTGCCCCATCCATGCAGGATGAATGTTGCATTTGAAGAGGGGTTCTGCTTGTGGGTAATTGGAAGTCAGTGCTTTGAATCTTATTTAAAGTTATATTGTTTCTCTGTTTTGATTGTCAAGATACTGCGCAATAAAAGACGATTTCTGAGTCTGAGATTGAGTAAATTGTTAATTGATTTCATTGTTAAACTATTAAGGATTTGGAAATAGGCCTTGTCTCAATGTACTATAAACCAAATGCATCCAACCTTGGCACTTGGACAGAGAGAAGCAAATCTTCGTTTTTTTGTTTTTGTTTTGTTTTGTTTTGTTTTTTTCTCTTCTTGAAAGGAAGGTGTTAATTTAGGACATGGATTTCTGTGTTTTCAGGTTTGTGACATGTTCCCACCAAGAGCAAGTACAAGTGTTCCTCTGGATGTATATGTTTTCAGGGTTCTTTGGTCTACACAAAAAGTGAGAGATCTCTCTAAGCCTCAAAAGTGGTATAGAGCAATTGCTTTTTATTGAAAACCAGATAACTTCATGGATCTCCTAAAGGTCAGAAGTTGCACATGAATCACTTTGGCATATCAACTTACATATTTTTTTCAAGGACACGGAGTTTTAGGGAGAAATAGGAGAGAGCCTTTTGTTTTTATGCTCATGGCTGTGATGTAGTCTGCCTGAAACCATGGTTACGGTCTCACAGTGAAGCTCCAACAAGCCACATGCGTAGAACTCTAGATTTGTGGTTTGCACTTTGGAAAGCAGGCAAACCTTTATGGAATCCCAAGGAACTCCATGGCATTCCATTCTACTTCACAGATGTCCCTCATCTCTGCTTCCCTAAGCCTCCACAGCAGAGCTCCCACTCATTCCCCATTTCCTTTCCATGCATGGCCTTTGGGCCCTTTCCTCAGGGAAGCAGTGCATATGAGAGGGGGAGCGGAAGGGGTAACTTATTTCAGAGGCAGACCTTGACACTGAAAACCTGTGATTTTGGAGTTGTTGTTTTTGGACAGGAAAGGGACCGAAAAAACTTGACCCTGGTAGCTAGGAGATGTGGGCTTTTTGCAGTGTATGCAGATGAGGGGCTTGGACAGGGGGGCAGAGAGCAGGGACAAGGAACAGCAGGTCCGCATTTATCGAGAGAACAGATGTTGGTTGGAGGGAGAGTGTCTTCGTATCTCTGGTGATGCTTTGCTGGGCACACCTGAAACTCTGGGAGCTCTAGGACACGGTCCCCACCTTCATCACTCCTAGTGAAGCATGCAGTGGGAACTTGTTTGGTTATGATCCTCTAAGGTTCTCAAATTCATGTTGGATTTGGCTCTAGACCAGATCATCTAGTGCACAGGCAAGTTTTACAGACGAGGACATTGAGTTCCAGAGAAGCTAGATAGAGAGCTAGGGTCACGTGACAAGCAAAGGTGGGCTGGAAGTAGGGCCCTCACCTCCTATTGCCCACGGCTTGTCTGATGGGGAGCCCAGCCTGCCTATCTGGCCTCCCAGCCTGTTCTCCCTGCAGATCTGCGTGCTGTGTCCTTGACACTTTTATTGTGCTTGATAACTTCATCTCTTTTGCCTTATGGCAAGTGTGAATTAGGTATGGCAGGTATTGGACAAACTAAAAAACTTGAGATAGAGAAGCCCAGAGTCTCAAGGATGAATCAAGTGGTGGGACAGATTCAGAATGCTCATCTGTTTTCGCTAGAGGATGCTGTGGCCACTCTGGTTCCTCCAGGGTGAAGGTGGGGATGCATTGGCAGGGGTGACTGGCCTTTAGAAATGGAGGCAATTTGCAGCTGGGCTAAGTTCGCCTTTCCCAGTCTTAATATTCAGGGTAAACCCACGGGTTCATCGTACCTTTGGGTAGAATCCTCTGGGCTCAGGTCTCTGCACTCCTTACCTGGCAGGAATGAAGAGACACACCCTTCTCAGGTGCGGCTAAGAGATCTGGCCTGAAGTAAGGGGATGTGGATAGCATGAAGCAGCTGCTTCTCATTGCTGCGGAACACTGGATTCATCTGCACTTTCAATTTACTTGTATTCCTGGAGCTTCTATTTTGCATTCAGGTCCAACCAGGGAAGCTTAGCACTGTGGGCAATCCAGAGGAAAATGAGGTCCTGGGTCACTCTCAGGGGTCTCCATTTCACTAAGGAAATGACACCAAGTACTTACATATAGATCAAGCTTGTCCAACCCATGGCCCTCGGGCCACAAGTGGCCCAGGATGGTCTTTGAATACTGCCAAACACAAATTGGTAAACTTTCTTAAAACATTGAGGGGTTTTTTTGCAGTTTTTTTTACCTTATCAGTTATCGTTAGTGGTAGTGTATTTTATGTGTGTCCCAAGACAGTTCTTCCAGGGTGGCCCAGGGAAGCCAAAAGGTTGGACACTCCTGATACAGACACTTAAGTAGCAATTAGGTTCCATACCAGTGGTACCATGAGTATGTTAAGAGTTCAAAAAGGGAGTGGGCTAGGCACCGTGGCTGATGCTTGCAGTCCCAGCTACTCGGGAGGCGGAGCTGCTGGGAAGATCGTTTCAGCCCAGGAGTTCAAGATCAGCCTGGGCAACAGAGTAAGACTCCATAGCTAAAGCAAACTTAAAAATTAGCCAACTCTGCTCCTGTGGTGTGGTGTGTGCCTGTAGTCTACTCTGGAGGCCGAAGTTGCAGGATAACTTGAGCCCAGGAGTTCAAGGCTGCAGTAAACTATGATCTGACAATCAGGCCACTATATTTCAGCCTGGGTGACAGAGCGAAATCCTGTCTCTGGAAAAAAAAAAAAAAAAAAAAAAAAAAGGGTAGGAAGAACTGGAAGAATTCAGGAGGGCTTTTGGAAGCAGGCGTGAATGAGCTGGGCATGAAACAGTAGATTACATTTAAAGAGGTATCTGCAAGAAGGAGCAGTGCTTCCTGGCACGACCACTGCAGGAATAAAGGCAGACAGTCCTGTGGTCAGGGGTTGGAGAATGGATCAGCAGGGTGGAAACTGAGTGTACCTGTTGGTAAGGAGTGGGCAGGACAAGGTTTCCCAAATGTAAGACATTGATCTGAGTACTGCCTGTGCTTTTATTTACTTAATAGTTAAAAAATGGATTCTTTTCTTTTCCACTTAGTGTTTTCTTAAGCACTGCTATTCATGAAATCACAGGTTTGGAGAGTATAGTTATAACTTTTCTTTATTCACATTAAAATAAACAGGGCTCTACAATACAGAAACGAAGTTCATTCCAGGTGTCTTTGAGCTTCGTTAGTGATATGGGGCCCATACTTTTGAAACTCTGCAGTGGGAGAAAGTTTAGATAACTGAGGTAGGTTCTAGAATGCATAAAAGCCAAGCTGAGATAATTATTCTTCAGATAATGGGAGACATTTCAGTTGTGATGACAAAGGGGGTTGCTTTGGAGAAAGCTCATTTCAAAGAGAAGGAAAGATTTTGCTGATGCTTTGAAGTAAAATCTATTATAACACTATCGCTATAGCTGGGTTTTCCAAGAATCAGTTAATAACACTACTCAGACTTTCATGTGTATAAGAATCACTAAGGGAAGGTGTTAAAAATATAGATCCCCTGGTCCAACCTTGAGAGCTTTTGATGCTACGATTTGGAATAAGCTGGGACTCTACATTTTTAACCAGCTCTCCCAGAGATTCTGACCAGATGAGGCTTGCTTTGAGAAACACTGGGCTAGAATAGAAATTGCAGGGCAGACAGGGCTCCAGATAATTAATGGATCAAGCATTCGTACATAGATGTATCTTGAAATGTGACTGTAGAACTTTATAGCTTTTAAAGAAAGATTTAGAAGAATAATTATGTGAACTAGAAGTATTGGGATTCATGTTACAAGCGGAGGCAGAATGAATGCTGGATGGAGTGGCATTGCATTAGCACAGGGGTGAAAGTCGGGTGGGGCAAGGATTGGGGCTTTAAGGGCTGCGTGCAGGTGACAGCTGGCTGGCTCATTCACATTTTGGATTTTGCTCTGTCATTGCTTCAGTAGTCTTCATACTGAACTCAGTTTCCTCTTTGTTCTACTGCCCTGCCTCTGATGACAATTTTGGTGAGCGACATTCCCTTGCTATATTCTGTAGAAGAGGCAGGCTTCATGACCAGACTGACCAACGTGGAGAAACCCTGTCTCTATTAAACATATAAAATTAGCTGGGCATGGTGGCACATGCCTGTAATGCCAGCTACTCGGGAGGCTGAGGCAGGAGAATCTCTTGAACCTGGGAGGTGGAGGCTGTGGTGAGCTGAGATGGTGCCATTGCACTCAAGCCTGGGCAAGAAGAGCAAAATTCCATCTCAAAAAAAAAAAAAAAAAAGAGGACAGGCACTCAGAATACAGAGGTACAGAAAAAGCCATCCTTTGAGAGGCGATTCCCCGGAGTGGTGAAGTCTAGAGCCAGATTGCTCTGGACTTGAAGCCCACGTCTACCGCCTACCATCTTCAAGACCTTGTTAACCTTCTGTATTTCCATTTCTTCCCCTGTCCAAAATGGGGGATAATAAATATACCTCCCTATAATGAAATGGGGTGATTGTGGAGATTAAAATGGGTTAATATGTGTACAGTTACAGTGCGTAGACCAATGCCTGATCCTTAGTAACTGCTCAATGCATGTCTACTACAATTATTATTATATCCCCCAAAATGAGCATGGAGCTGACCTAGAGAGCGTTTTTGACAGCATTCATTATTATATAGGCCCTGAGAAAGCCAGTTTCTGGATTCTCCAAAATAGCTCTCTTCAGTCTGGCCATCTCATTTGGCAATGAATGGGACACTACAAGTGTTGTTTCTGGTTTATATTTCCCAAGTAGCGCATCAGCAAAGCTTTGCAAAATGATGGCGCTGCTGCTGACTCTGGGAGCTAGGCCTATACCCTGTTTGGACTCTGTGAGATAGGCCCATACACCATTTGGAGAGGTTAACCTCTGAGGCCGTTCTCCCGTGGCCCACCAGAATTCACTTGGGGGAGATTCTTGCAACACAGATACCAGGGCACAGCCTCTAGCAGTGCTGATTCTGATGCCCTGAATGGAGCCTGAGTTAAGCAGGCCTGCTGAATGACCGCACTTTGATACATATAGCCCTAGAGCACATCTCCATCTTCCGGACATTTGTAGGGAAAAATTTTTTAAAAGTATTTCTGAAACCTCCATTATCATTTAAACACAGTGGGGTGGGAGGGGACTACTAAGGGGGTAAGGAGGTAGGGAGGGACTGGCAATGGTCCGTATCTCCTTTATATGCCCCTTTCCCCTGAATTCTTCCCCAGCAGCTGAGGGTCCCTGGAGCCCTCCTTTTCCCCTACTCCTGTATTACCATGTAATATTGCTCTTGCTGGTACGTAGTTGGTTGTTTCACAACTACTTGAAGGATTTGTCCTTGACCCAGTGCGATCACAGACAATCTCTTGGCATTGGGTCACTAGAGTTAAGGACCTGAGTTAGCCTCCAACTTCATGGACAGTCAAGGATTGTTTGTCCTGTTTCTTCTTCTTGGTGTCTTTGACCAGCAGCAGATTTAGTGAATATTTGAGACGCTCAATCCCTAGCTCCTCAGTGGGACCCTCTCCCTGGAATCAGTGAGTTCTAACTGTAAGGCGCCTCTACCACTCATTAGTTATGTGATTTTGGGCATGTGACTTAGGCTTTTTCAGCCCGTTTCTTCATCTGTAAAATGGAAATGTCATAGGTCTTGACTTTTGGGGTTGCTATGAGAATTAAATAAGGAACCATAAAGCTTGTAGCAGGTGGTCTGGGCATAATACATTTCAGCAACTTTATTAATATTTGAAGAGTCATGTGTGTATATTCATAGTTTTAGAATATTAAATCAGAACATATGGTCCAGTGAAAGATATTTTTCTCCTTGATTTGTGAGTGTATTTATATGAAAAGTCTTACATAGTCTAAAAATACATTTGATTTAGTTATGCTTAACAAATTGCCCTTTTGAAAATAATAGAATTACTTCAAATGAGATTGTTTTGGAAAGTCTAGAAACTGAGGCCGTTGTAGACAAAGGTTAATTATTTATTGAAGCATATGAGTAATTGGAAATGAGGATATTTGGGAGCTGGTGTTTTGGTTTTACTGTGCCAATGTCATCCTTCATGGATTTAAATACATTTTCAATGCTGTTCACACTAAATTCCTAATTCCACCTCATACCTGACCCTGAACTCTAGAATTTATTTATGTATGGGATTGCCTTCATATCATCACCTTTCGTTGTGTAAAGGGCATCTCAAACTCTATAGGCCTAATATTGTATACCTAATTTCCCCTCTCCCCAATCTAAGCCCTTCTTCCTTAGCTTAAGAAATGGCAACTCCAGCCTTCCAACTGCCCAGCCAAAAATCTTGAGGGGCCATCCTTGACACCTCTCATTCTCAGGTTCCCCGTATCTTTTACATCAGCAATATCTGCTGTTTCTGCCTTCAAAATATATCCCAAATCAGATCCTTTTTATACCTCTGCTGACCCCACTTGGGCCCAAGTCACTATTATCTCACACCTGGATTATTTCAACAGCCTTGTCCCAGCTTCTCAGATCCTGTGTCTGCTCACGATGCCTCAGTAAGATTATCCCTTACCATAATTTACAAGACCAACCGAGTCAGGCCTTCTGCTGTGACCTCTCTGACCCCATCACCTGCTACTCTTCTCCTTGTTCGTTCGTCTCCAGCTATCCTGACCCACTTGGCACCCTTTAAATGCACTTACCATGCTCCTGCCTTAGTCTTTACACTTGCCATCCCATCTTTCTAGAATGCTCCTTTCCCAGATATCCACACAGCTCAAGTCTTCGCCCAGATGCTATGTTCTCAGTAAGGCCATTTCTGGCAACCCTATCTAAAAGTTCACCTTCTTCTTTTATACTTTATATGCTCCTTTGCTGCTTTTTTTTTTCTTTAGCTCTTATCTTTATCTTATATCCTAGTTTTCATATTTATCTTTGTTGTTTATCTCTAATACCAGAACATCAGATGCTGTAAAAATGTTTACTGTTTTTTGTTTACTGCTATATCTTGGCACCTAAAACACTGCCTGGCACTTTGTTGAATGAATGAATAAATTGTTGAATGAATAAATGAATTTCTTGGCACACTGTTGAAGGAATGAATGACTGCACACAAAACAAATGTGTATTTCTGTAGTACCTACTACAGTCTAGCACTATTGGTAGATACGGGGTTTGGTACAACAAAAGTTGGGTATGCATAATTCCTGCCTCTGAGGACCATGGCATCTTGATAGAAACCAGCTGAATGAATTTCTTAAACAATCCTGTATGGTTGAAAGAAAGGAGGAGGAGGAGGAAGGATATTTTATTTTATAAAAATCTGTGAGATCCTTGAAGATGTTCTTATGAGAGAATGCTATATTATTTCCATGTAGCAGTTTGCATCAAGCTGAAGAATCTCCATCAAGTCTGAAGTTCCTAAAAATAGGAATTTTCTACCCTCTGGGTGCCCACGGCCCATGCCAGGTGCCGTGGTGAGGGAAGAAGCAAAAGGCCCACTTCCCCTCCATTTGCAGAGTTTAAATGAAGTTTAAATTCTCATCTGGGCTTTAGATACAAAATCCTTTGTAGTTGGCAGCAACAAGAAATGAAATTTCAAATTCCAGCGCCTGAACTCACAGAGCTATTGAAGCATGTTCAGACAAAGCTTCCAGGGGTTTCACTTAGGCTAAAAGAACTCCAGAGCAAGCCTGCAGTATTTTACATAAATAAAAGCTACACTTGGCAAAACACCGTATTTCTCTCCAAGTTCCTCCGGGTATATATATGCTTGTTAAGTAATTACAATCTCTTATAATGCTAATCAGCTGGGCTTCACCTGTTTGAAATTTAGTTTTCTGGCAGAAACCATGTGAAGTGGCCAAAAGTCTGTACTGTGCTGGGAGAACTGGGAGAACAGGAACATACAGTTCATTGTAACTCATTGACATCTAAACAAAATTGAAACTCCAGAGGAAATATAACTGAAATCTGTAATACTGTGCTGGGGAAGAAGAGGAAAAACAGAAGCCTGTCATAAAACCCAAATGCCGAAATGAGGATCTCCTCTCTCCCCACCCCGACTCGTCCTCTCTACCTCCCCTTGAAGTCTGAAAGAGGTAATTTTAAGCTCTTTTAAAAGTCACCTTTATTTGCTAGCGAGGAGTAGACTCAGTGAGCTCCTGACCCCAAGAGGTAGATAAGACTAAAAATGTAATCAAGCTCAGGAAGAGTTTTTTAAAATTTGAGTCAGTGTCTTGCTCTGTTGCCCAGGCTGGAGTGCAGTGGCGCGATCTTGGATCACTGCAACCTCTGCCTCCCAGGTTCAAGCGATCCTCCTGCCTCAGCCTCCCAGGTAGCTGGGATTACAAGCAAGAGCCACCACACCAACAAACTTCTGTATTTTTAGTAGAGATGGGGTTTCACTGTGTTGGCCAGGCTGATCTCAAACTCCTGACCTCAAGTGATCCGCCCACCTCAGCCTCCCAAAGTGCTGGGATTACAGAAGTGAGCCACTGCGCCTGTCTTCAAGAAGAGTTTTAAAAAATCATGATGAGTGAATCTAGAATTAATTGTTGAGAAGCAGTCTTTGATTTTGCTTATGTCCTTCTTGAAAAGATTTGTTTGTTTTTTTTTCAGACTATTGCATCTTTTGTTGCTTGTCTTCTTTCCCCAGGCAGATAAAAGCAACTCGTGATCAGGAAGTGTCCCCCTCTACCCCCCTTTAGCTCTCTGGGGTCTGTCTTGTAGAAGCTCAAATAGACAGCATTCTTTAATCAGACTGACTGAGTTTGTGCTCTTAGACGTTCATCATTTGGTACCGTGCTGAGAAAGAAGGAATTCACAAAAGATTCAAAGCAGTGGGCAGAGTAATGTATTCATTCATTGTTCCGGACATCCTTTCATTCACTGAGCAAATATTTACTGAATACACCAGGCACTATGCCCACTATGTCAAGAGCTAGTCGTTGCTCTCAGAGAGCATATACTCTACTAAGAGACACAATTATATTCAAAGAATAACATAAATATATAGTATGTAAAATTACAACTGAGAAGGACAGCTTACCACAATCTTTTCAGCAGCTGGGGACACCCAGACCATACCTTTTCAGGGCTGGATTGCCTAATACTTTTTTCTTTCTCTAGGAAATGTATTGAATGAGGGAGTCAAGTGACTCCTATTAATTCTCCAGCTGTGAAATCAGGAGGTAGGATAGTCTAGATGCTCTGTAAAGGGACCAGTTAGCTCTTCAGACCCTACATTCTGGGACTTGGCTACGCTTAACCTTCACACGTGATAATATTTTGTCTTTATTATTCTCCATGAAGTTTATCCTTGTTTCCCCTGCAAAAGAGCCAGCTTCTGCTTTTTTTCCCTCCTTGCCTTTCTTCGTTGTGATCAAAGTCACAAAGCTATTTTTGATAGCTTGCTTCTTTATCTACCTTTGTTCAAGGCCCACAAAAACATAAATTTAATTCTTAAATGGAGCTCTCTCTCTGTGTCATAAGCCACTCAAAGATTACTCTGAAAACACGTAAGCAAGCAAGCAGAATTCCTAGAATATAGGTGTATGAACCTGTCTCCCTACCTTCTGCACTGATGCTTTTCTCAACCAGTTTAGGTAGCTGAGAGAATCATCAATCACCCATTTAAGAAGGAGCATATACTTGACCAGCGTTTGCCAGATTGACTTTCAAGGAGTAGGAACCTTATGATATTTTCAGGTCTCTGTGATCAAAGAGGTTGGGAAATGTTACAGAATCAAATGCACATTAGTGTATGAAAGACTCAAGATGGTCTATCACAAAGTGAGTTGTACACCTCTGTTTAACCACATATGTCCCCAGAATTTTTCATCATAGAATGCTCTTTTTTGGGAAACATTAAGAACTCATGTTTTGTGGACATATTTTGAAAAACATGATAATTAGAAAGAAGAACAAATGGATTTTCTCAAGTGGGCCATTTGGAAGATCAAGATTAACACCCTTTTATAAAACAGTGAAATTGAAGAACTGTGGGGATTCAAAGGAGTTGGGAATTAATGTGGGTTCTGCTAGCTGGCAGGGGCTTCTTGGTAATATTTTGAGCCAGGCCTTGAAGAAAATGGTATCTAAATAGACAGGGAAGGGAGCCCCTGTAAATTGGAAGAAGAACATAGAAAATGTTGGACAGGCAGTTTTTTAGTGTTTGGGGTTATGAGGGCAGTCAGGAGACCAGTTAAGATTAAAGGAGGAATGCAATCCAAAAAATATTGCTTGATTAAAAAAACAAAAACTATCCAAAGAAGGAGAACAGTAATTAGAATGGAGTTCATTCATTAATCTCTCCATTCATCTAGCTGACCAGCCATTCAACTAATATATATTGAGCACTTTCTGTGTTCTAGGAACTTTGCTTGGAGCAAAGTGTTGAACAAAATTACTCGTGATATATTGAAGTTTTAATTATCCAGGAAATCTATGCTGACAATCTCACATGCTGCATTTCCAATTAATTTTCTTTTGTTTGTTTATTGATAGGTCTTACAGGGATGGAGAATAACTTTGTAGTATCCTTCATGCCATTGGATGGTGGTTTGTCCAAGTTCACGGATCTAAAACTAGTAGGATGGGCTTTGGAGTTAGTCCTGGCTTTGATTTCTAGTTTTATCAGTTTTGGCTGCATATTGGGCAAATCATTTGACCTATCTGTACCCATCTCCTCATCCATAAAATAGGAATAATAGCTATGTTATAGCAAGTTTTCCATCAATGATAACTACCTATTATTGGTAATTATCTGTGATTAATGTTTATTATTAGATGCAGGTAAAATTGTGCTTCTGTTTTGGGATTTTATTAGTAATAATCAGCTGAAGGGTTGTCAGGAAAACCTTCTCCAGTCCTCATGTCTCTCCCTCTTGGAAATGAATGAGCAGCAGGAGTTGGGTTTGCTGAATTCCAAGTGTGCAGAACTATAACTAGAATTCCACACACTTGGTCCTTTTTTTTTTTTTTTTTTTTTGAGACAGAGTCTCACTCTGTTGCCCAGGCTAGAGTGCAGTGGTGCAATCTTGGCACACTGCAACCTCTGCCTCCCGGGTTCAAGCTATTTTCCTGCCTCAGCCTCCTAAGTAGCTAGGACTACAGGCGTGTGCCACCACACCCAGCTAATTTTTGTATTTTTAGTAGAGACAGGGTATGTACGTAGCAAGTAGTTCACCTAACTTTCACTGAAGATCAGTTCTCAGAAATTGCTTTTTCTTCTTCTTTTCAATCATAGAAATCTTTTTGTTCCTTTAAAGCGTTCAAAATTCACCCAAGAGCAGGAGGTGTTGTTCTTCTGCTTTGTAGCTTTGTGACTTTGAGAAAAATCACTTAACCTCCTCAAACTTCTGTTTTCTAATTTGTGAAAAGGGTTAATAACAGTCATCTTTTGCAGCTTGTCAAGTTGCTGTGAGGATTAAATAAGATAGATGTAGGTGAAATGTTTGGGCATTTAAGCATCAGCTCTGTGCCCCGGTTGATGAGCAACAGTGAGCTTCTGTAGAATCACCATGTCTTTTTGTTGTTGTTGAGACAGAGTCTTGCTCTGTTGCCAGGCTGTAGTGTAGTGGTGCGATCTCGGCTCACCACAACCTCTGCCTCCTGGGTTCAAGCAATTCTTGCCCGAGCCTCCCGAGTAGCTGGGACAACAGGGACACGGTCCTTTTTTTTTTTTTTTTTTTTTTTCAGTAGAGACGGGGTTTTGCCGTGTTGCCCAGGCTGTTCATGAACTCCTGAGCTCAGGCAATCTGCCTGCCTCCGCCTCCCAAAGTGCTGGGATTATAGGCGTGAGCCACTGCGCCTGGCCCACCATGAAAAAAAAGTTTCTCTTTGGTACCCATGCTCCTTTGTTTGTCTTCTTTGCTTCTTCAGGACACCATCCTATTTCTCTTGCAAATGTGCTGAGCCCAGAGTTGCCAGAGGAAAGACAGGATGCTCAGTTAAATTTGAATTGCAGGTAAACAATGAATACTTTTTTTTCTATAGATATGTCCGAGATATTGCATGGGACATTCTTATACGACAAATGTATTTGTTGTTGATCTGCAATTCAAATTTAGCTTGGGCTTCGATTTTTATTTGCTAAAGCTGGCAACGTAGGCATGTGCTTCCCACAACCTCAATAATGAAACCTGCCCGGCTGCGTGTCCTCTTGTCCCTGTGAGGGCAGAGGAGGGAAATGTAGGCTCTTGTTAAAATAATCCCAGCCTTAGTATAAGTAGGGAACACGTTTTTGATGAGGGACCCCTTTCTAGGGCTTCTAGAGTCATGGAGGAGGCCTCCTGCCTTAATGTTTAAAGTTTATTCTCTACCGTTAGCCTATAGGACCCTTTCCTCTCCTCCCCCAACAGTGAATATCAGCGCTCTGTTCTTAGAAGGTACACAATTCCTGGTCGTGACGACCTAACTGGCTTTGAAAAATATTTCCTTCATTTTAGAAAAGAATATCCCATTGAAGCTCCAGGCGCCTGAGTACTAATTCATGGAGACAGCTTTAGGAGGGGGTTTTTGTACTTTATTAAGTCTGGTTCCCTGGAATCCAAGGGATTTGTGTATGAGTTGTATGGGGATCATGGCACTAAATACCCTTCCGGGTGCTCAGAACCCACCATTGCCTCCTGCCAGCCCCAGTTACTTACATGGTGAAGTCTACTCCTCCTTCCAGACACTCAGGGCCCGGTGTGGTGTGCACTGCCCCCACTTCCATTTTCCGCCTGGTGGATCTCTTATCCTCTAGGGTAGGAACCTTCTGCTTGAGGGCTTGTTTCTGACCTTCATATCCGACCTCTTTCTCTCCCTTTGTGTTCTGTTCTCCCATATACCCATCCCTGGAATACTCTAAGCAGCCATCTAAATCTCCTCTTTGGCGAGCATTCCCAGAAGTCTCCAGGCTGCAGCTCTTTTGGCCCTTGGAATTGCGGTAACATTTACTGTTTGTGCCTTCCATTTACAATTACTGATGCCTAGTGTTGATATTTTCTGTCTGCTCTCTAGCAGAGACAGAAGAGGTCTGTTCCCGAGAGTAAAACTCCTACCTTTTTGGGCTAATGCTTGGCATGTTGCTCTGCACAAAATAGATGCTTGATTGGTTAAATTTAAAAAAAATTTTTTTTAAGTTGGGGGCGGTCTTCCTCTGTCGCCCAGGCTAGAGTGCAGTCGTGTGATGATAGCTCGCCGCAACCTCGAACTCATGGGCTCAAGGGATCCTCTTGCCTCAGCCTCCCAAGTAGCTGGAATTATAGGCACATACTACCATGCCTGGCTAATTTAAAAAATTTTTGTGGAGGCCCAGCACGGTGGCTCACACCTGTAATCCCAGCACTTTGGGAGGCTGTAGTGGGCGAATCACCTGATGTCAAGAGTTTGAGACCATCCTGGCCAACATGGTAAAACCCCGTCTCTACTAAAAATACAAAAATTAGCTGGACGTGGTGGTGCATGCCCGTAATCCCAGATACTTGGGAGGCTGAGGCGGGAGAATAGCTTGACCTGGGAGGCAGAGGTTGTAGTGAGCCAAGATAGAGCCACTGCACTCCAGCCTGGGCGACAGAGTGAGACTCTGCCTCAGAAAAAAAAAAAAAAAAAAAAAGAAAAAAAAATTTATAGAGATGGAGTCTCACTGTGTTGCCCAGGCTGGTCTCAAACTCCTGGCCTCTCACTTCGGCCTCCCACAGTGCTGGGATTACAGGCGTGAGCCACCATGCCCAGCCTGGTTAGGTAAAATTTTAACATGAAGTTATAATATTGATCTAAATAATAGATGTCCTTTAGGTATTTGCGCTGGGATATTATTCTCCTTTCTTCCATGACGGAGGACAGTATAGTATTGTAAAAAAAATTACATGCACACACACACACCTGTATATATTTTAAAAAAGGAAAAGGCAAGAAAGGATGCCAACACATTTGGAGGACTTTTATCTTTTACTTCAGCATTATTTTTAAAAATTAGTTAACTTAATTTTTTTAGAGCAGTTTTAGGTTTATAAAAAAATAGGGCAGAAAGTGCGGAGTTCCCATATACCCCCTCACCTCCACACCTAGTTTCCCCTGTTATTATATAAGTTTTAACTTCAAAAAGAAGTGAAGAAGGATGCAGCACAACCACCAGATATGGAAGCAGGTGGCACCACAGTGAAGTGGACGGGCTTTATGTGACAGGGCGGCAGATTCTAATGCTGGTTCCACCACTGAACCAACGATGTGACCTTTTAATGAGTTGAGTAACCTCTCTTAGGCTTCTTCAACTGTAAAACAAATTCAGTACTATCTATCTAATTGTGTTTGAAATAAATAATATAATACATAGAAAGTGCTTAGAAAAGTGCTTGTCACAGCTGGGCACGGCGGCTCACGCCTGTAATCCCAGCACTTTGGGAAGCCAGGACGGATGGACCACTTGAGGTCAGGAGTTTGAGAGCAGCCTGGCCAACATGGAGAAACCTGGTCTGTACTAAAAATAGAAAAATTAGCTGGGCGTGGTGGTCAGCACCCATAATCTCAGCTACTCAGGAGGCTGAGGCAGGAGAATCACTTGAACCCCGGAGGCAGAAGCTGCAGTAACTGAGATCACACCACTCCAGCCTGCATGAGGAAAGTGCTTATCACGTGATAAGCACACAAAAATGCTTGCTATTGTAATTATAATGCTTTTGTAAAATATAAATTGTGGATTATGTGGTTTGGAACTGATGATATTGTTGAAAAATCCACTTGGTTCATAGTTCTGTAGGTCTGAGACTCATTTGGGGTTAGGGGTTGCTTTTCATCTCAGGGGTGTGTCCTAGACAGATGGTCCTTCTCTTATAATGAGTTACATAGGAAATGGCTGTGGTTGCCAAATGTGTCTTTGCTGCCCACTTTCAAGCATTTATAGGCTAGTATATATTCATAACGTACTGCATTCACAGTTTGCTAGTTCATTTTCACCATCTCGGCTCCACTGCTAATAAGCTCTGTGACCTTGAGGAAGCTGAAACCTCTCTGAGCTTCAGCTTCCTCAGTGTAAAATGGGAATAGTCACATTGGCCCTGCTTTCCTCACTGGGTTGTGAGACTCATTCAACATGCATCAGAAAAGAAAAACATGCCACACACATATAGTAACAGCGATGAACAACTTTGGGATTCATGGAGGGGGATGGCCCTATCATATACAGTTTACAAATGGGGAAACTGAGGATAAAGGGTGCCTCTTGGTAGGGACTAGAATGGGACTCAGACCTTATTTCCCCAAGTCCCTGATCACACTAAGCAACATTTGGGTTTCTTAGCCAAATAGTCTGCCTCACTGTTTCACATTGTTGGGGCTGAAGATTTAAAATTAATCTGTGGGTTTTGTTTCTAGGAAACTGGTGTCTTAGAAGCCCACCCCCTCACATAAGAGAATGTGTCTCTTTCTCATTGCTTCTTTATTCCTACTTGGCTCTTTAAAAATTTTTCTTTATCACTGCTTATCATATGACTGTGCACAGACAACCGTAAAGCCAACTATTTTAAGGGGAAAAGGGGAGGAAGACAGATAAGACAGTGATTCAGAAACAAGCAGGAAAATGGAGTCATGTGGTTGTCCCCTTGTGGGTGGGATTTACAGCAGTGTTTTAGACTGAGAAAGCCTCCTTTTCGCCTGGAGAATAAATTAGGCCCATCAGGAATGTATTTTAAAACCTGGAGGGAGCACTCCTTCACAAGTCCCTCATGTGGCCAGCCTCAGTGCTGGGCTGTGTTCTCCTGCCCTGCAGTGTGGCTGGAGCTTCTGCTCTGTGCCTGGGGCTGGACTGAGCTCGACACAGTGGGGGCTCCAGTAGAGAGGCCTTGGTGCTTATCCCCAAGGAATGAAAAAAGGGAGAAATGCCCACTTGAAAAGACTGATCACATCAGTTTCAGGGAGAGTAGGAAGATACTAGGTCTTGCCCTACTGTGTTCCCAGCTATCTGGGGGGCTGAGTCATGAGAATTGCTTGAACCCTGGAGGCAGGGTTACTGGGAGCCGAGATTGCACCACTGCAATCCAGCCTGGGTGACAGAGAGAGACTGGGTCTCAAAAACAAATAAAATAAAATGTATATAATCAAGACAGTCAAGTCTATTATTAGTTATCAGTCATATATATATATGTGTGTGTGTGACACACTAATATTATTTAAGTAGTTTGTCTCTGCTAGCTGAAGAGATGGCTCTATGGACATCCCCATCCAGTAAGTCGGCCACGTGCCTTCTCTAATGGGATTTGAATTTTAGGCAAGTAAGCCGTCATCTGACTCTTTCCAAATTTAAATCTGTTAAGAATGTTTAGGGTTTAATATGCTTTTTGTACAGACTCCATTTTTCTTTTTTTAAGGAGAAAGACATGAGAAAAAGAGTATAAAGGCATATCCTGTCTAGGTTCTTGGTTTTCAAACTCTGGGTCAGGACCCCTCAGTAAAGATGATGAAATCAATTGTGTGAATCTCTACAACAATTTAAATATGGAGATTGAACAATATAGACATTAGCAGAATGCTTTGTATGCAATATGAATAAATATTGCCTTCTAAAACTCCTATTTCAGTTTTATTTATGTGAGTATGTATGAGTTTAATTCTTACTGTAAGTCCCGGTTTAAAAAAACATTGAGAAACTTGCCCCAGAACACAGTTTCTCATTCAATCTAATTTGAATGAGTACCAGTAAAATGGAGATAAGAAAGTAAAGATAGGGTTCCCTACACTCAATAAACTTAAAATTTGCTAGCCCAAATGATTCCATAAAAGGCAATATGTTATAATTGCCCAGGGAAAGACTGATGAAGGCTTTGTAGAGGAGGTAGCTTTTGACCGAGGCCTTGAAGGATGGATCAGATAGACTGGTTCTGAGAAACCTGCCTGACTGCTCCTCAGTAAACAAGGCTCTGACGACAAAGAATGCTGCAGTGCCCTGATGGACGGAAATACCGTCCGTGGCCTGAGAGCCCCCATCTCTTGAAACTCCTGCAAGTGGCATTCAACATCTGATAGTGGTGCTTCAGGGTTCGTGGGTTGAACTGTTGGAAACTCAAGGCTAGAGAGCTTAGTTCATGCCCTGTGATACCCAGGGGTTTCCTCAGCTCTATCCATGCTTCAGCTGGCACTGGAGAGTTTTGCACCTTCTGATCGGGAATGTAGCATCTTTGGAAGATAAGGTGTTTGTGTGCCACCCCTCAGGAGACTGCACGATCCATTTATTCAAAAATGTGTACTGATTTCTTTTGATTCGCCCATCAAACTTCTATGGTAATGAATATATTCAAAGCAGGAATTAAGATATTCCTCTTAATTTGGCATTTCAGGACAAGACCTAGGGAAGTTAAATGATGAATTGGTGGCGGAGGCAGATGAATGAGCACCTGGGTGTCTTGGCTTTTAGGACAGAGGTTTTTTACTGCACATGCATAGGTATATAGTCTCCCAAACACACTAGGTACAGGAGGCATAGGGCCTGGCCTAGAAGGCATTGATATCAATACCATTACACATTTAATTCCATTATCCATTTATGAATTTAAGCTCTATTTAAAAAGGCAATCAAATGAATCAAAATTTCTACTTTTGTTCTTTCTTTTTTACCTTCTTCTTTCCCTTCCATTCCTCTCTGCCTCCCCCTACCACCCTTCTAGCCCTTTCTTTCTCCTAAAGAAGATTAGGTAGGGGAAAGGTTCATAGAGCATTTTACCTCCAATTGAAACAAATGTAAAAACTGCTATCTAATAACAGATATTCATTAAATCCTCATTTCTACATAAAAATATAAGAGTTTAGAAGTTTAGTGACTTGATCAAAGTAAAAAAAAAAAAATCCAGTAAAGGACAGGCTTGGTGGTTCACACCTGTAATCCAAGCACTTTGGGAAGCCGAAGCGGGGTGATTGCTTGAGGTCAGGAGTTCAAGACCAGCCTGGCCAACATAGCAAGATACTGACTCTACAAAAACATTTTAAAAATTAGTAAAATTAGTCAGGCATGGTGGCATGCACCTGTGGTCTCAGCTACTTGAGAGGCTGAGGCAGGAGGATCACTTGCACCTAGGAGGTCAAGGGTACAATGAGCCATGATCCTGCCACTGTACTCTAGCCTGGGTGACAGAGTGAAACCCCTTGTCTCAAAAAAAAAAAAGAAAGAAAAAAATCCAATAGAGACAGAAAAAATATGAGGAAACAGGCAGGTTTCCTGATTCCTAGTAAGGTACTTGCATTGCTATACCATGCTGCATCTGATCACCATTCATCCATCATGCTTCCATCATCTATCCATCCATTCATTCATCCATCTCTACATCTATTCATCTGTCTATGCATCCATCCATCCATCTCTCCATCCATCTATCCATCTACCCATCAATCAATCCATCCATCCATCTCTCCATCTATCCATCCATCCATCCATCCATCCATCCATCCATCTCTCCATCCATCCATCTATCCATCTACCCACCAATTCATCCATCCATCCATCCATCCATCTCTCCATCCATTCATCCATCCATCCATCCATTCATCCATCTATCCATTCATCCATCCATCCATCCATCCATCCATCCATTGATCTCTACATCCATCCATCCATCCATCCATCCATCCATCCATCCTTCCTTCCTTCCTTCCTTCCGTCCATCCATCCAGCCAGCCAGCTGGACAGCCAGGCAGCCAGACATCCTGTCAGTTTACTGGTCAGATAGTTAATGCTAATGCCATATGTCTAAAATTTTAGTAAGGGAGTCTGATTTAATATTATCATTATTATTTTCAGTTTGCTTTTCATCTATTGACTGAGGTTGCAGCAATCAGACTACCCTTTGGGCTGATAAAACCTGAAACTTGTCTATTTGGTTGAGATTACCATTTGCCTAGGGTCTTTACATGTCAAGAGGATGGTAAAAACTGTCATGAAGGGCTGAGCACGGTGGCTCACGCCTGTAATCCTAGCACTGTGGGAGGGCTGAGGTGGGAGGATAGCTTGAGGCCAGGAGTTTGAGACCAGCCTGGGCAACGTAGTGAGACTCAGTCTCTAAAAGAGATTTTAAACTGGGTGTGGTGGCATGTGTTTGTAGTCTCAGCTGCTCCAGGAGGCTGAGGCAGGATTGCTTCAGCCCAGGAGTTTGAGGCTGTGGTGAGCTATGATGGCACCACTCTACTCCAGCCTGGGCAGCAGAGCAAACAGAGCCAGCCCCAGCCTCTAATAAAAACGAAGAACAAACCTAAAATCATGGTGAGAGATTTTTCTTTAAAGACTCCTTGGGGCCGGGCACGGTGGCTCATGCCTGTAATCCGAGCACTTTGGGAGGCCGAGGTACGCAGATCACGAGGTCAAGAGATTGAGACCATCCTGGCCAACATGGTGAAACCCCATCTCTACTAAAAAATACAAAAATTAGCTCAGCAAGGTTGTACGGGCCTGTAGTCCCAGCTACTTTGGAGGCTGAGGCAGGAGAATTGCTTATACACAGGAGGTGAAGGTTGCAGTGAGCTGAGAGAGCTGAGGTCACGCCACTGCACTCTAGCCTGGCGACAGAGTGAGACTCTGTCTGAAACAAACAAAAAGACTCCTTCAGTCCTGTTTTTTTGGGTTACGTTGTTTTTGATCCCCCTACTTTCTGAACTCTCTGGAGTGTCAGGATACGTTGGCTTTTGTGATTTAATCAGCCTACTGCAATGGTAGAGTCTCCCTTTTGAGTTGTCGCTCTTTCCTTGGAGCAGGGTTTCCCAAAATATGTTCCAAACAATGAAAGAAGTGAATAGGTCATCCACTCAAAAATGAATGCCATAATCAAGTAAATTTGGAAAACCATAGAGTAAATGAAGCTAAACATTTATTGCATGACTTTTTTTACAGCCTTCAATAGGCTAATTTCCATCAGTTCTCTGGATGGCAATTGAGCCAGCACTGTTTCCAAATGGATTCGAGTGTTCAACATGCTTTTAGGGATAGTTCTTGTATCTCTTGATGTCATTTGGGAAACACTGTCTTAGAATCTGGCCCCCACTATTTGGGCTGTTGGCCAAGAGGAACTAACATGGTGAGGAGGAAATAATCATTATCCATTTATGTTAATATTTTTTATCATAAACACTAAAACTTAGTTTTTTAAAGTAGGATTCCAAGTGTTGTTTATAAGCCCTTGACTAACGAAGAGAGAAGAGCTTAGCTGAAAGAGTGTTTGTGCAGTACATGAAAATAGAAGTGCAAACAAGGCCCCTATTAGCCGGGTTTTCTAAGTGATATTCTAGGAGTTCATCCTTGTTCTGTCTTTAGCAAGTGACATTTATAAAACAGTAGCAAAGGCGGTGTTACGGTTCCAGGGACCATTCCTATGGAATTACGTTGGCTGAGGACACAGGCTCATGCTTTCTCCTCTTCCCTGAGTCAGGTCAGGGCGAATGTTATCCGAGGACAATTGAACCCTTGCCCCTTCTCTTCACAAATCAATTGTTGCTTGATTGGACCCAGAATGTTTGCTGCTCATCAACTCTATTTTGAAGGTGTATCTCAATATTTCATTTCCTTGTGTTTATTGGAAAAGATTTTTTAAAAAACTACTTGGGAAGATATAAATATGATTGTTGGGGTTGACTTGTGGCGAAAATGTGAAGGGGTCAAAGGCTGATTTCAGGTTTCACGCGCACACCTTCCACTTCCGAGCCCTCCAAGCCTGGGGCCCAGCCAGGATTTTTCAGTTCCTCTCGGCTGAGTATAAACTCAATTACACTGAGGTAGATGGCCATAATGAGATATATGACACTGGCGCTTTAGAGGACTGCTGTGGAGGAGGCCTTTCTTTATCTGAAGGGTAACTTTGCAACCTCTGGAATTTTCAGATATCACTGACAGGAAAAGATGGACTTTTGGGTCAAGAGGAATCTTTCAAACCAGGTACTCACTGGAGATCAAGCTATTTCTGAGGCCATACTCTGTGTCAAGAGCTAGGGGTCTTTACATGAGCCTTCAACTGTAAGTCAGGGCCTGTCTCACTGTGGTCAGTGGATATGTTTCTAGATTACCTCACATGGGAAATGCTTGTCTCCCTACTCTGTGAGGGATTAGCGCTTTTCCACTTTAAAGAAAAAATAGGCCATAAATTACTGAGGAATTTTATGGCACAATCCAAAGCACAGATTGGAGGCCAAGGAAAAATAAAACTCCAGCTTCTTAATGAAAAGTCAGATGGAAAAGAGAGATTGCTTCCTGAAAAGAGGTGGGTACTGCTTGAGGGAGAGGAGGGAAAGGACTCTGAGTGAGTCGACAGGAACTCCTTTTGGGTGTCCTGGAAGAGTTTATGAGAATTCTCAGCCTCATCTTGATAAACTTGAAGGCAAAGTGAAGCAGGCAGTTGAACTGTTTGGGAAATGGATGAGAGACATGATTATTTTTGGTAGCAAGATTTTCTGTGTTTGGATTATGCATGTTATAAATCCAGTATCTTAATTTCCATTTGCCTTGGGTGAGCCATATGCCTGATTTTAATTCAATGCTGATTAAATGTCAGAGAAGGAAAGGAAGGGATGAGGTGGAAGTTTCCCAGCCTGGCTGACCAGGAAGAAAGCAGTCAGATCCTAGGAGTCTGGACCTTATCAGTTACAAAGAGAACAATTCCCTGAAAGTTACAAAACAAAATAGCACAAGAAAACACTTTGTAGATGTACATTAAGCAGTCTCCTTTCCAGAAAACATTTCCCCACACCAGGAAGACCCAGCGTGCTCCTTAGCACCTTGGCCCAGACCCTCAGCTCTTCTCAGCTCACCTTTTCCTACAGTGAATAAACATGATGCTGTTTTTAAGTCTCTGCAGCCTTGGTTGTGGCTCATGTTTTACTCCAGAGCAGCGAGGGCACTTGTAACCAGCTGTGGGAGATGAATACACTGTCACGTATATATAAATGCACTGTCATTTATCATTTCAGAATTGGAGTGACTTCTAAATGAATCATAACAGTTGCATTTAATGAATTACTTTCCTGGGTATTGGCTAATTTTAAACCGGTCTGACGAGTTTTAAGGTCCATGTGGTTTGAGGAGATTCAGTGGTGCAGTTCCCGGTTTGGTCCTCCTCATTTCCCTCCAGCCCTGCTCCTTTTCAGCATGCCAGGCTGCTTGGCTGGGTTATCTTTAATCTCTGTAGGTGGGAGGAGGGAAGGCGAGAGGTACTGGGCCCAAGGTCATGCCAGAAGAGTTCAGGTCTCTGCCTGTTGGCTGGCACTGCTCGGAATTCCCAGGGGTCTCCGGGGAGTTAGCCCTCCGCTCACAGATGGGCCTGACCTCGGTGGAAGGCAGCCTTCCACCGGGAAGGCTCCATCTGGCAGCGTGGATGGGTGGGGAGGGGTCAATTCTGGCTGTGGAAGTATCTCAGCATTTCACTCCCCTTCCTCACACTTGCTGCCTCCACTCCAGGCTTCTACACAAGCAGCCACGGTCCCTGCTGGTAGCTCCACGTTGGTTTTCTACATTGGCTCTAAAATCATGGCCTCATGGACACCAATGCTTGACTTGTTTTTTTTCGTTTGTCTGTTTTGAGAAGTTGTTTACCGTGGGAGTGAGGGAATTTTCGTGGTCCTGGGAAATACAGGGAGCCTCCGGGATGGCTTCACTAGGGGTGTCACTGCATGGTTATTATCAGTGGTAAGTTTCCCGGTCTCAAGATGGAAGCCCCTGCTGCTTCTCTGCCACACGTTTGCCTCTGTTGACCCTCCATTGCTCACCTGTGCTGGTTCCCTCCACAGACTGTTTCTTGTAACTGTTTGCCTCATAATGAAGTACTTAGTGATTGAAGTGTTGCTCTGCAAAAGAGATCTTTTAAACTGAAACAAGTACAACAAAACAATTTGAACATTTTAATACTTTCTTCAAGGATACAGAGCCTTTTCCTCTCTTAATACATGCGGTTCAGAATGACATCAATAAGGATTCTATTTTTGCATTAACAGGAAAACTAAGTTTATAAGACTAGAGTATGGATAGAGAGCAGGATGGTTCTACTGGGATATAAACTCTGATCCATGCTTGGAAACGGCCTAGTCCGTGCAAACACCGTTGCCTATTGCATCCTTGACCAGACACACATATTGCCCCATTGTGATGAAAGGCTGTGATAATGGAGAGAGTAATAGAAAGCTCAGCTCAGGTTCCAAGGAGGAGGCGAGTAAAGGCTGTGCAGGCCTAGCCTTCTGTGGTCAGTCACTGCTGGCTGGGGAAGGAAGGAGGCATGAAGGGTCTCCCTCCTTTCCTCTTTTCTTCATGGTTTCTAGATCATTCATTCAACAAATCATTAGGGAGCCCCTGCCGTCAAGCTAGGCCCTGGGGATGTAACCAGGAACAGGCTAGATAGGGACCCTAATCTCAGAGGGCTCATGCTCCAATTGGGGGATAGATACTCAAATGGGCAATTATGACGTAGTACCCCAAAGGGGTGGTGTGCCCCCAGACTACCCAAAAGGGGCACCAAACTAGATGTGTGGAGTTGGGGAAGCCTTTTGGGAAAAGGTGACGTTTTAGCAGAGATCTGAAGGAGAAACAGGAAATAGTTTAGTGTGACTGCTGTGAAGTACAGTGGGGGGTGGGAGTAGGTTGGGGGCATGGGACAAGTAAGATGTTGTCAGCTGCCATCTATCTCCCTCCCTCTCCTCCTCCCTCCCTGCTTCCTTCCTTCTTTCTAATTTAACCCTGGAATCACAGAAGGCCACTTTAGGTGAATAGCAACCCTAGAGTTGGGGCTTTATTCTGCAAGGGATGGAGGAGTCAGTGAAGGGCTTTTAAGCAGGGAAATACCTGATCAGATTCAAATTGTATCACCCTGTGGGCTGGACTAGAGATGGATTTGAACATGAGGAAACTGCTTTAGATATTTAGCCTGGTAAAGATAATCTGGCTTGTGGTTGGGTGTTATTGGCTGGGTGGGCTCTGGCTTAAAAGCCTGCTGCTTTAGATCACTGTGGGAAATACTGTTTCAGAGACACAACCATTTCAGATGGGCAGTGATGAGGACAATGGAAAGGCCAGGATACCACGGAAGGTCTGGAGAGGTAGTGGGAACTTGTAGGAGTACATCAGTAACTTTTCCTGCCCTTTTCTCTGCCACTGTGATGTAAATATCAACTTGATTTTACACAGAGCCGAGGAACCTTTTAGAACCCAATCAAACAAGTTGGTGGTTCTATGCTGAGCCAAGGGAAAACTTTGTTGTAACAAGGGAATTTATACTCACTTGGCTTCTCTGCCTTTCTCATCAATTTCTTTTTGGTTTTCTTGGAAGCTGGTTGTGTGCATATGTGAATACATATTGCATATTAAAATATTGCATATTCTGGGCTTTCTTTTATAAACCTTTAATATTTTACCTATGTTCAAATACGTTCAAGATGTATGATACCGTTTTTATATAATGTAAACTTTCTTGGTTTTTTTTTTTTGAAACGGAGTCTCGTTCTGTCACCCATGCTAGAGTACAGTGGCAAGGTCTCGGCTCACTGCAACCTCTGCCTCCCGGTTCAAGCAATTCTCCTGACTCAGCCTCCCTAGTAGCTGAGACTACATGTGCCCACCACTATGCCCGGCTAATTCTTGTATTTTTAGCAGAGTCAGGGTTTCGCCATATTGGCCAGGCTGGTCTCAAACTCCTGACCTTGTGATCTGCCTACCTCGGCCTCCCAAAGTGCTAGGATTACAGGTGTGAGCCACCATACCTGGCCAATGTAAACTATACTTAAAATTTAAGTATTTTAAGATTTTAAATCTTATTTTGGCATTTGTTACTGGTTGTGATATGTAATTTTGGTGACATTAGTGAGGGATCAGTAATTTAAAAATTACTTCAATGTTGTTGCCTTCTGCAGATTGCAAATGTTTTGCAACTGCTGTTGGCAAAGTAAAAATGCTTTGGCTAGCTAAGGTAACCACTAATTTCCAAACTTTTTTCCAGTTGTAAGGGCATAGAATGCATATGCACACATGATTCAGTGTATTAAAAATAATATTATGTGAGGACATTTTATAGATAAGAGGTTAGAATGCAAATGACTCTATTTTGAGAAAATTTGGAGGGAACCTTTCTTTCAAGATAACTAAATTATTTTCTGTCCAGAAGTTTATCCTGTAATTATCTGGATTTTTTTTTTTTCATTTCTCTGAGCCTTAGCTCAGCCTCAGTGGACTGTGACTTCATAAATACAGTGCATTTTTCAATTTTAGAAGTCATGGGAAGAGGCACACTACTTTGGGAATCTGTGAAACTTAAAGCAAGTATAATGAAGAGATACATATTGATTTTGTTTGTGTTCTGTTTCCATTCCATTATCTTCTATTATCACCCAGGTTCATCCTTGGAGAGGCCTATAAGTGGAAAGTTTCTCATTTTGAAGTTAGTTGTTTTTTAATTGGTCACGCAAAAGAAAGGCTCACATTGATTTTGAAAGACAAAACATGTCATTGTTTTTTTCACTAATGCCCAGCTTCTACATGGCTGACTGGATATTGTTCAAATTTTCCAAAAGAATAAAAAAGAGAGAGAAACATCCTTCTTTTGTATCCAAAGCCAGTCATGGAAAATTTCATCCTGAAAGGATAATTTTTCATAAATATGCAAGCGGCAGAATGGCAGCGTGGCTGCAATAGAATCTGTCCCTGGACTTCCACTCACAGTACTTTGCTGTAAACACGAAACTACAGGCACACATACACTCAAGAGAATATGCAATATTGGAAGCCTAATTATTTCCACTAAGATTGAGATTTTTCCCTCTAAGATCTATGCTGGAGAAAGCAATGTCGCTTCATTTTATTCCACATTAATTCATAAATTGTTATAGCATCTCTACTATGTGAAAGGTGGTACTGGGCTAATGAAAATAATTCTGCCCTCAGTTTGCCATCTAATAGGGAAAATAAAGTGCACATATGTTAAAATCTAAGTCTGTTTTACATGCCAAGTGGATAATACAGACAGGAAGTACTGTGGATCTAAGGAGGTGAAGCTCATGGGTGTACAGGTTGTCATAGTCACAAAGCCTTTTCAGGAGCAGTAGAACTTGAATGATGGGTTGAAAGATGGGGTGGATTGGGATAAAGCACAGAGTGGGTGCCTGTGGAACATTTATAAGAAGAGGGCGTGTGGGGAGCTGATGACCACCGAGGACAGGGAGCCTGTAGTCTGCAGGTATATATGGGTCCTGCTGTGGGGATGTTGATTGACCTCTGTAGGCACTTTGCCTTCCTTCTTCTGGGTTCCCTCTAGCTAGGGTGGAGAGGGCTGGCTCAGCTTGGCTCTTCCAGGTTTGACCAAAGGGCCAGGCAACATGAAGGTGAAGAAGTCCTTGCAAAACAAAGGGCACAAGAAGCCTCTCTTCTAAACCTAGGCTGTGCCTGTCTCCATACTTTTATTTCATGCTGTTAGATCTGGGAAGAAACTTAGCATGTTTCTGTATTAGTAGAGTATTTGAAGGAGGTGAGAACTATTAAGTGAGAGAGGTAAAGAGAACGAATCAGAGATAAACAGGTGTATTGGGATAAAGGATGAGAGTACAGATTTGAGGCTACGATTCACAAACCAGGGCTGGCTATTCTAGAAACAATAGAAGTCATTAGACAAATCATGAAATGGTGGTTTGGTATTGGTGTTACAAACCTCCAGAGGTTAATAGCTTTCTTGGGTTTCGGTAGTGGACACCAGCAATCTTAGGAGGTCTGGCAGCAAGACTCGTTCTTTCCAAGTCAGGCGACGCTCGATTGTTAGTGCTTACTGGATGGAATAAGTATACGATCGCTCTGTGTGCCCTTCTCTCCTCTCTGCAGGGTGTGAGAATGGAAAAAGATGATTACACACCTGATAACCCAAATATTAGCTAACCTGTGATGGGGATGCTTATTCTGGCCTTCTAGGATCAAACTTGTTTTTTTAACTGTTAGTTTTATAGTGCCCAGCGTTAAACTTTAAAGTTGGACTGTTTACATGCTTGGGACATAGTGAACCAAACTGGGAAGGTAAGATAAAAGCAGGCTGATAAAGCCTAGCCAACTTCTGCCAGTCGGCTAAAGCTCACATACTGTTGGATATATACATACATATATGGCCAAGACATCTTGTTGTTGAGTGATTTTTAAGAGAGCAGAAAAGCCTTTTTAACAAATGCACCTATCATAGAGTCTTTCCAATAGCCTATACCTTTCAACTTGTGAAGATAAGTAAGAACATATGGTTTATCTCAACGTGCTTTTAACAAAAACCAGATGCACACACATAAAACAATTAGAGTGTTTTCTTAGATACTCTGAAGTTCTTATACAGGATATTTGTTCTTCATTTGGCATTTATTGACTATCTACTGTGTTCCAGGTCACCAGGCTCTGTGTTAGAGGATAGAGATTTAAAGCTCTAGTAACTTAGATATTATAATCTATATATGTCATTTAAAGACATTGCATTTTCTTCATATAATTAGCCTCCTGGCAGGAAGTAATTGTGATTGAGTGTCTAGGGCCATGTAGTTATCCTAAACTTCAACGAGGTGATTTTTAAATTGCCATTTGGAAAATGGTCCCATTATATCTATTTGTAAACTGAGTCATGAAGGAAGTCTTCAGGGTGCCCAGGTAGGCGTTTATGATGTACCTAAGTAGACGCCAGTCAGAACGGTTTTGGCTTTGGGGCTTCTACCTGTGATTAACGTCCCACTTGACTCCTTGAGCCCTTTTATCTGAAATTATATTTCTGAAATTCATCTGGCTCTGCTGATTATCCCTACCTGGGCCTGTGGATGAGGTCAGAGAGACCGGAGCTGGGGCTTTTTCTTGGCGATGCGACTGCCATTCCACACACGTGGACACAAATAGACAATGCCTGTGGGAATCCAAACCCCAAGGAGTGCGCGAGGCGCGCATGCCCCATGTTAAAGCAGCAGACTGGCTTGGTGCTCGCTAAGTGCATGGTCAGCAGTCACTCCTCCTGTGACATGTATTGTCTGAGTCACTCATTTGGCCCTTATTACATCCTGTCTTGGGTTATTAGTAACCTTTGCACGCATTTGTTTCTCCTTGCCAGCCGCATTGCCCCAGCGGCGCGAGCTCAGGGTTCTCGCCATTCAAATTCTTCACCGGTGCTCCTTATGGGGAGTAAACTTGATTTTTCTTTTGATTATGAAATGGTAGTATTTAAGCTTATTAAAATGTAAGTATTGTTTATCCAAACAATTATAGATGGACTTATTAAACTTTTAAGAAAACAGCTTTACTGAGACATCTCTGACACCCAATAAATGGCCCATATTTAAAGTGAAGAATATGATAAGTTTGAACTTGGTAACATGATTTCTTACTCTTTTTTTTTTTTCTGGATAACATGATTTCTAACTCATTTTTTTTTTCAGGTAACATGATTTCTTACTCATTTTCTTTTTCAAAATGATGTTTGATGAGCACTGATTTTACAGAGGGTGCCTATCTGAGAATATGAGGTAGGAAATTTTGAAGTAACATGTTGTTGGTAAGGGGGTAATTTGGTTCCTGGATAACTTTGAGGTTCTAGTTTTTTTTTTTTTTTTTTTCCCCGAGACAGAGTCTTGCTTTGTCACCCAGCCTGGAGTGCAGTGGCACAATCTCAGCTCACTCCAACCTCTGCCTCCTGGTTCAAGCGATTCTTGTGCCTCAGCCTCCCAAGTAACTGGGATTACAGGCACACACCACCATGCCTGGCTAATTTTTATATTTTTAGTAGTGATGGGGTTTCACCATGTTAGCCAAGAGGGTTTCAAACTCCTGACCTCAGGTGATTCGCCTACCTTGGCCTCCCAAAGTATTGGGATTATAGGTGTGAGCCACCTTGCCCAGGTGAGATTCTAGTCTTCTGCAATGGCAAATTGAGGTGTTCTTGGCATGCAGTAGGCATGAAATAAAGCTTATTGAAGCCTACTAAAGTTTATTGAAGGCTATGTGTATGTAGTTGTAAAGTCACCTCAGTGCTCTTTACAAAAAAAGCATATTGTACATCTTTTATTTCTTTTTTAATGGGGGATAGTTTGTAATGGCCTTAGTAACTTTGAGCATTTTATCCTCTTGACAAATCCAGCAGAGATTTTACTTCCTGAATGAAAGACTACTGGCTAGCCAAGCGTTGGTTGAAAGGTTCAGTCGGGAAAGTAAGTTGATATTCCTATTGCTGCAGAATCTTTGTCTCTGGATTTCTCTTTTATTTTCATGAGGACTGAGCAAGTCCTGCAGGTAATTCAGTGCCAGGGTAGGCTAGCTGAGTTTTAATTGATGCTAATTAGCACCCCCATAGACTGTGACCATTTTTTCCCCTCAAGCAGTCAGCCAAGTAGCATTAGGAAATGTGAGACATCTTTCTTTGGAATTATCATAGAAGCAGAACTATTTTCGGGCTTAGCCTCAGCAGGTCCTGCCCTTCTCAGAAATAGTGAGGAAATGAGATGAGGAAAAAATACCCTGAGGAGTAAGGTGCCAGGTAGCGTGCATTCTAGACCCAACTGTGGGCTTAGGACAGCAGGGAGAAGATGCCAAAGGGTTTTGCTCTTAAGTACCTTTGCCTCTAGTTAGAAAGAATGAGAGATGAAATGAAACGAGGTCTGACTGCCGCCTGGGATCCGGAAAAATGCTTTGCAGGAGCAGTATTTATGGCAAATTCAGAATACATCTTCTTACCTTGAATGTCATTAGACCTGGAACTGTGTACTGATGCCAAAAGAATAAAATCAAACAAAAACTGTCCCCAGACTGTCTCTTGTGCTCCGTTGTCCTGGCTATTCTCCACTGGGATCGAGTGTCTGCCTTTGGTGCTGGATGTGCCTGTTTCTCCACCCTTGGCTAGATACATGTTTTCCAATGATGGAAAGGGAAGCCACTGCCTTATATTCACACTAGGCTCTAAATGGCCCACTTCTTCAGATGCTCCTGGGCAGCTAAGTTTGCAGCCAATTCTCAATCATTTCTGGTGAGAGAGGATAGAAATAACGTGGGAAGCTAAATTTAAATTCGCCATCAACCCAGGTGCTTATTAGCTAGAAGTTTCAATCTTCCTTGGCACTGAACACCATGAACTACTTCAGAGTACAGCTGGCTTGGTGTTTGCGGGTAGGAGGGAGTGAGAAATTATGCCAGAGCTGGAAAAAAATGTGAAGTCAAGGGGGGATCTTTTTGTTCTTCCCCTCTCCATTCAGAGAGGTGATGGTGTCTCTCTACCTCACTGAAACCTGCTCCCAGGAGCATCTGATTTTGGCCATTTACAGTCTAGTGTGAATATAAGGCAGTGGGTTCCATATTTTAGGAAATTTGCCTTTTGAATCTAGACTTCTTTGATTAACCAGAAGGCCTTGGCTCCTGGTGAAGAAACCGCGAGGAGATGAGGGAATAGGCAGGCACGATTCTGAATGATGCTGGGGAAGATAAGGCCTATTTCATCTGTGCTCACACAAACACCACAGTCAAGCTTAAGACTGGGTTTTCAGATATCTGACCTAGACCTGCTGTAGGAAATATAATCTGCCTTGTGGCATAGCACGCACATATAAGGAGCAGTGGAACAACACTTACTCTCACTGTAGTGAGAGGCATTTGATCTATGTTAATAACCTATTATTTTACTTTAAAAAAATGTAGGTTGGACCTACAACATTGATTTCACAACCCCCTAGTGGCACGTGACCCAGAGGACTGGGCTGAGTTACCCTTTCTGGTTTCCCGCATCTGGGCGCCTAGACACGGGGCAAGTTGGGACTGCACCTTGACTCTCATTTCTTTTGCCAAATGGGCACCCAGACTCGGGGCTGGGTCTGCCAGAGGTGGCAGTGCTTTTTACGATATGTGTAAGCACAGAGTGCGCATCCAGGGAAGGAATGCATGGGACTTGTGTGTCCCCAGCCAACCCCATTTGTAATTTGCAAATGGGATCTGTGTGGCTGGCAGAGGGCTGGCAGTGTGCACCAGGCAGAGGAAACAGAAGGTAGACTCCCAGGTGAGGGAGAGCTAGATCCAGCGGGAGAAATGACACCTGCCACAGCTTTGGCACAGATTAGAGTGTCTGTTCCTCGCTTTTTCCTGATGGCCCTTCTTTCACTTTGTGGTCTGAAAATTGGCCAAAAGATCAGGAAGGTGCTGAACTGAGATGAGAAGCAAAGGGCCCTTGTAACCTAAACACTGGCCAGTAACTCCTAGATAACCAAGCTTTGGCTGTAGGGAAGTCTAACATCCTATCTGCATGGAAAAGTAAAGAAAGATCAGTTCTCTGTGGAAAATGAGAATTTTTTTTTTTTTTTAGATGGAATCTCACTCTGTCACCAGGCTGGAGTGCAGTGGCGCAATCTTGGCTCACTGCAATTTCTGCCTCTCGGGTTTAAGCGATTCCCCTGCCTCAGCCTCCCACAGGCACACACCAGCACGCTGGCTATTTTTTTTGTATTTTTAGTAGACACGGGGTTTCACCACGTTGGTCAAGATGGTCTTGATCTCCTGACCTCGTGATCCGCCCGCCTCAGCCTCCCAAAGTCCTGGGATTACAGGCATGAGCCACTGTGCCCGGCCAAAATATTGTTATTAAGTTGATCAATACTTTGTTGAAAACTTTCTCTGTACCTGGTACTAAGATACTCTATTGCTTTAATAGCTTCTTATAGTCACTGTGGATTATAGTAATTTCTTTTTACAAGATAATAAGATTTGCCCATCTGCATGATTGCCCACATTTTGATTCTCTGATTTGTCTTTACTTCTAGCTACTCACTAAACATACGTTTCCCGAAAGCAGAAGAGATTCAACTGCTGTTATTCACGTAATGACCATCGTGTCAGGAGGAAGTGTCGGGGAAGTTAACAAAACAGGCCAGGTGTAGTGGGTGATAACTGTGATCCCAGCACTTTGGGAGGCTGAGGTGGGCTGATTGCTTGAGCCCAGGAGTTTGAGACCAGCCTAAGCGACATGGTGAGACCCCAGCTCTGCAAAAAATACAAAAATTAGCCAGGCATGGTGATGTGTGCCTGTAGTCTCCTGACTGATAGGCAACTAGCAGTCTTTCCCCAAGTACGGGGGGCAGTGGTGTAGGCCAGCTTTTAAGCTGGTAAGATGTGACTCCGGCTTCCATGGACTGGGTAGTATCTGGATGAGCCTGGTGACAGTCTGCTCACTACAGACTAGAGCCCTCTGCTGTGACAGATATGCCCGAATAGAACTTTCGAAGATCCTGCTCTTGCAATTTAGTCACTGCCTGTCCACGGATAGAACCCTGACTACTCAGTAGTTCCACAAGACAAATGATAGCTTAGCAGGTTTGGGTTATTGTTACTATTTTAAAATTTAACTATAGGAGATTTTGCAGCAATAATATAGAGCATCGCATATGGAGTTTCTTAGAATGGGATCTTAGTACCTTATCTTGTATGTGTCCTGTCTAAAACACACAGCTGATCCTATGAAGCCTGGAAAATTTTAAAGCGGAGGGGTATACAAGCAGAAACCCGCAGGGCTTTAGCAGGGTAAATGCGGCTGGAGAGGCCGAGAGAAAAACTTTTCCTTCTTTATAATTTTCGTGCTTCTGTTCTGTTTCACCTAGATCCCAGAGCTGAAATCAGCAATTTAATTTTCTTCTTTTCTCTCCTTCTGTAAGGGTGTGCAGAATACAGAGCCAGCAGGATTACATGGGGCTTCAGGGGTCATGCTGTCAACAAGATAAGGAGGTCTACTACTACTGCCTTTATTCACCATTTTTCTGTGGGCTTTAGCTGATGCACTTGGACAAAAGAGAAAAAGGTATACATGCAGAAAGAGAGAAATTGACTTATGTGCATATGATATGCCTATATGCTATACAATATGCTATTTATTACAAACAATAAGGTAATACTGTGAGGTGGCTTGACATAGAATTAATATACAAAAATAACCTTAGAGAACAACAAGAAGATAGAAAATAGAACGGAAGCAAAGGCTTCATTCATAGTCAGGATAAGTGAGACTAATAAAGATGAAATAGCTCTGCCAGATATTACATATTTTAAACCGTATTATGATTAAAATATATTTGATGTACTAGTAATATTAGTATATGTATAATATATTAATATGCTAAATATAGTTAAACATATGCTAATATACTAGTACATTAAATATTAATATACTAAATGTAGTTTAACATTTAAATATCTATTTCATATTAATATTAATATGTGTAATGCTAATATAATATAAATATGAATGTGTATAATATTAATATAAAATATCTATTTAGTTTAATATTTAATATACTATACATATACTAATATACTAGTACATTACTAGATAGTACTACTAGTAATGTATTAGTCCTTACTAATATACTAGACAGAGAAATCTGTAGTACAGAATAGAAACGGAAAATTGGTGTTCAGAGCTAGCCACCAATATACACTGAAAATTTGTCTTTGGTGGCATTTTGTGTCAGTAAAAGATGATAGATTATTCAGTAGTTTGAGACAACTGGGTGGCCTTCTGGAAAAACAAAAATTGGATCTATACCTAGTTTCTTCTGTCAACATAAATACCAGATGAATTAAATATTTAAATATTAAAAGTAATAGAAGAAAAAGGAGAAATTTAAACAATCTTGTGATAGCACAATCTTCCTAGGTAGAACACAAACCATGGAAATCATAAAGAGAAAGACCAATATATTAAATTTCCAAAAACTAAACCAAACAAAACAAAAAACAGGTTTCATGGAGCCTGAGTCCCTGAAAGCTTTATAGACCAACATAAACAAAGTCAAAAGACAAACAACAAATTGAAAATCACACATAAAAACCAAAAGACTAATATCCTTGATTTATAAAGAGCTCTAATAGATTAATTTGAAAAGATCAACAACATAATGGAAAAATGAAAGATGTAAACAGACAATTGACAGAAAAAAGAAATACAGATGACTCTTAAATATACAGAAAGATATCCAACTTATAGTAAGTTACTGTTTTTATTGACTGTTAGAATGATAAACATAAAAAAATTTATCGTTGAAGGTGGAGGAAGCCAGACATCCATGCATAATAGAAACATAAATTAGAATAACTTCCACAATGGGTGTTTTGATCATCTTTATCAAAATGAAAAATGCACATACCCATTAACTCCGTAATTCTACTTCCAGAAATGTTGTCCTACAGAAATATTTATGTGTGAAGATACGTTTGAGAATATTTCTTGCAACATCTAAATGTCTTTCATTATTACTCCGTGTTTCATTTTGCTCAGCTGTAAGGTGGGAATAAGGATTCTAGTTTTCTGACACTTGAAATGGCTGGTATAGGAGCACCTCAGAAACAAGCTAGGCTGCTAGAAAGAAGAAAGGTATTCTCTAAATTTAGAACATTATTCTGATATTTCAGAAAAAGGGAGAGTCCTAATTATGAGGCAGTTGCGCCGTGCTTTGTAATACCAGGGCAGAGACTGCTCAGTCAAACTAGGTTCGATTTCTTTTGTGCTCTGTTTGGAAGCACAGTGGAGACCAGTGTGGTGGGGGTGGCTGGTGGCCTTTATGGCATGGGGTCCTCAGAGATGGAACACCATGTGCCCCTCCCCACCAGGAGTCCAGTTCTGGCCCTCTGGCTGTGTCTCAAGGGACAACTTTCTCTAGGGCCATCTTCTTGGGGGCCAACAAGTGAGAAGCCCTTCTATTTGACAACATTACATTCACACCAACATTAATTTGACTCGGATAATGATGCCACCTGTTACACAGTCCATCAGCATAATTATAGGTGAGGAAATTGCTCAGAGAGGTCCCCGAGCAGTTGGAGGCCAGAAGGAAATATTTTCAATTAATTAATGGCTGGGCAGGTAAAATTTTTTTTAATATTAAAAAATTAAGAATTCCCTAAAGTAAGATGCATGGTTGCTAACTGTCCAGACAGGGGCACATATTAGAAGAAGGTAAGCTGAGATTCATGGATGTTCAGACTTTGGTTATAAGCTCTTTTCTTCTTTAAAATATTGCTTTAAAGATACTGTGTTAGGTTTTCTTCTTTTTTTTCCCCTTAGCCCTAAAACAAACTCTAATAAAATAATCAGACTGGGAGTTTACAAATGGCAGAGGCTAGAATTGAGCAAAATGAAAAGAATTTAACTTAGATGAATATATTATGCATAAGAAAGTGAGCATCAGTCTGGGCTTTGTTAATGGCAAATGCCAAAACCACCAAATGATTGTGTTGTCTTTGTGGGTTTCTTGGAAGAGACCGAGTATTTAGACTCTGTCTGACTTACGTAACGTTTTAGCTATTGCATTGCTAAGTCCAGAAAAATAAGGAAGAGAGAACAGGATTTGAAATAAAGCTTCCTATCTGGGTAGGAAGAATACACTTTCTAATTATTCGTTATGATAATTTTATCAATTGCACCTACTGCAAATGCTCCTTGTTCTTGGGTCAGTGTGCATTAGCCAGAGACTGTCTTATCAGTAAGCTTCTGAATTGCCTGTATGAGGCACAAATCACTGGGTGCTCATCCACAACACAGGAGATTCGATGTTGGCCTTTTGAGAGCTCATGTTTCAAATCAGATTAGAGCTAATGGGGCCAGCACATAAGAACACAGGGAAAAACGAACAAAACATTGTAGGTATGAATGTGCTATGGGGTGTGCTTTGTTTAAAGCAAACCTCATAAAAGAAGAGCAGGGTTAAAGGAACGTATTAAGTTAGGGATCACTTATTTGCTTTACAAGAAGGGAGTGATTTAAGCACAACTCTTGTGGCACATTGGGAATAGAATTTGACTTATCAAAAAAAATCTAGATCACAGATTCCTAGTTGAAAGCATGTCATAGTGAGATAAAGAACAGTGATGCCTCATTTCACTGGGGAACAGATTTCAGGTAACCTCGGGCATCCAGAACATGAACACGAATCAGAAAATGCTGTGGAAGAATAGAAAGAACAGAGCAGAACTGAACTGAACTGAATGGCCAGGGGTCTGTCTGGTCTCCAGCCGGAGGCCCCGATGCCTTTCTCTAGACCTTGTTTCCTATTGGTGAAAATAAGGTATTAGACAGTTTCAAAGTCTCTCCACTTGTTAAAAATTAATAATATAATCTGTCCTTTATTTGTTTGTATATATGTTATATATTTATATTTTGTAATATTTAAGAAAAGATTTAATAAATACACATAGTAAAGAATTCAAACAGTGAAAAGGTAAATGCTTATAAGTTTGTCGTCTGGCCAGGTGTGGTGGCTTACACCTGTAATTTCAGTACTTTGGGAGGCCGAGGTCAGACGTTCGAGACCAGTCTGGGCAACATGGTAAAACCCCATCTATACTTAAAATACAAAAATTAGCCAGGCACGGTGATGTGTACCTGTAGTCCCAGGTATTTGGAAGACAGAGGCAGGAGAATTGCTTGAACCTGGAAGGCGGAGGTTGCAGTGAGCAGAGGTCACACCACTGCACTGGTGTGACAGGCTGGGTGACAGAGCGAGACTCCACCTAAAAACAAAAAGCAAACAAAAAAAGAAAACCAGCTTGTCTTCCCTTTATCACAGACTCCCACTTCTCTCTCTAGAGACTAGTTCCTTGGATATCCTTCCAGAAATATTCTGTACATTCTGTAAACACATTATGCATATGTCTTTTGGAAACAAACAGAAAAATCATCATGCACGCTGTCATCCTTCTTGCTCTTGTTACTTACCAATTTTGCAAATTGTTATGATAGGCTCATATCGATCTGCTGTCTTCTTTTGAAAGACTCTACAGTGTAGTAATCCATAGTTCAATACTTAGTTTAACTAGAATCTTGGTAAATATTTCATTTATTTCATAAATTTTCTCTTCAGTTCCGTGCAGCTCTAAATTTCTATGACTGTAACATCTAAGTTAAAAAGATGTCTGAGGAAGAAAAAAAATAGTTGTTACAAATCACATGTGCTGCTTATCTTGGGGGATAAAGGCCCATTTGTTCTCGGTCCCTGACCACTGACATGTATGGTGCAAAGCAAGGGCTGAAACACGGGTCCTGTGTCAGCAGGGGCAGGGGGCGAAGGAAGCACATTTATTCACCATGGGGACAGGCCTCTTGCATTGTCAATTTTACCCGTGTAAGAACTGCTGTTCCTGTTGATGACGGGTCACTGATAAAAGATTAAATCAGATTGGAGACAAAAACTGCACTGCCTTTTTATTTATTGATTTATTTATTTTTTGAGACAGAGTCTTGCTCTGTCACCAGGCTGGAGTGCAGTGGTACGATCTCTGCTCACTGCAACCTCTGACTCCCTGGCTCAAGTGATTCTCCTGCCTCAGCCTCCCGAGTAGCTGGGATTACAGGCATGCGCCACCATGCCCAGCTAATTTTTGTATTTTTAGTAGAGACAGCGTTTCACCACGTTGGCCAGGATGGTCTTGATCTCCTGACTTTGTGGTCCACCCACCTCGGCCTCCCAAAGTGCTGGGATTAGAGGGGTGAGCCACCGTACCTGGTCTGCACTGGCTTTTAAAGCAGTATATACATGTAAGAGGTTTTTCATGTTAAAGGTAAAAAAAATCATCTGGGGTTACAGATGAACCCCTTAGAGAGAGGTCTGGGTATATCGTATGGGAGCTGGAAGTAAGGGAGTTACAGAATTTGGGAGGTAGAAGGTTTAAGTGATTTTTCCCTCTCTGTATAATGATGTGAAGTGAGGAGACCAGTATACTTTTTGGGGGCTGGACTGGGGCACAAATGGAAAGGCAATCATAGAGCATCCAGGGGCTCCCAGAATTTAGGAACAACTTGGCATGGGTCATGCTGGCTCACTCTGAGGCAGATACAGCACATACCTTAGGGTGCCAGCAAAGTCGGGGCACTGCAAATTTATTTTGGAAATAATTTTATGTTTAATATTTACCAAAAAGCTTCAAAATAGCCATCATGGGAAAAGCCTGAACTTTGCTGGATTTCCTTCTCTTATGGCTTAGGATTAGATCTATTGAAAAGTGCATACATGGGGAGCATTAAGTTTCAGGACTAAGGATCTAAAAGCTGTAACTGGGCCGGAGCAAGGCCTTTGGAAACCAGCGAGCTGTGTCCTTCAGTGGGTTGGGTGGTTCTCCATTCCCATCTGCTCAGGGAAGAATGAGCCATTTGCATTTCCGTGGCAGGAATAGTCATTTTGCCACCCTCAGATTTGATTTCCTCAGAGGAACAGGCTGGGTGCACCTGTTGCTGGTCTGCAGTGTCTCCAGAGAGACTGTGGATTTTCACTGTGACTCATGAGAATTATTTATGGTCACCAAGCTGGTGGTCACCAGCAGACTGAGTGACGCAGGCTCAGAGAGTGTTTCCCCTCTGTCCATCAAAGGTTTTTCTGGAATGCCTTCAATATATTAGTTTTCAGCATTTGTACAAGAAAGAGGAAGGAAGAACTGACTGTCTGGCACATTCAGTAGTGTTCTCCCCAGCTCATTCATTCCTAAAAGGCTTTCAATTCAGGAGTTCACTTCATTGGATGGAAAGTGCATCAGCGTCAGTACTGGCATCTTATCATTACATTCCACTTCGTGTGTGAAGAGACAGTTTTTATCAGCCTTCCCTCTCCACGCCCCCTTTAATGAATCTAATTTCTGCTGCGGTATTTGGTATTTGAGGTCATTAGCTCAGTGGAACAGAGCGCTGTGCTAATGAGTACAAGGTCACAGCTTTGCATGGAGGAGACACTCTCTTTCCTGTGCCAGACACCTGCAGGCCCAGCCAACTGCTTTGCCAACGTTTCCATGAGGCATGGGGAAGCCAGGTGAAGAGGATGTAGGTGGCTTAGAACTCAGCCCATCTCTGTACTTCTCTGGACAAAACACACTGCTCTGAGGTTCCACTGACTGTGTCTCTGTCCTTCTATCTTAGGACAATGATAGTTTCAGTGTTAATAACAACATTCAAGCCTCAGAGGTTATTTTTTAAAAAACCTTCACTCACCGAAAAAGGCTTGGTGTGGATGGTTCATTTTTGTTCATGAATTCACCGAGAAGCTAATGGGTTTTAGGGACTCTGTGGGCAGTAAGGAGTCTGCAAAGGTATGTAAGACATAGCTCCCACCTGTCTTAGTTTCCCAGGGCTGCCGTAACAAAGCACCACACACTGTGTGGATTACAAGCACAGAAATTTATTTTCGCTAACTTCTGGAAACAAGAAGTCCTACATGAAGGTGTTGTCAGGGCCATGTTCCCTCTGAAACATGTTGGGGAATGTTTTCTTGTCATTTCTACCTTCTGTTGGCCCCAGGCATTCCTTGGCTTATGTCAGCTCAGCTCCACTCTCTGCTCTGCCTTTACAGGGCCCTCTTCCTCTCTCTGTCTTCTCCTCTTCTTATAAGGACAGTCATTGGATTAGTGCCCACCCTAATGACTTCATCCTAACTTGATTACTCTGCAAAGGCCACATTTCCAAATCAGGTCACATTCACCAGTACTGAAGGTTAGGACTTTACCATATATTTTTGGGGGATACAGTTGAACCCACAAAACCATTTGTTTTGAAGCATCTTCAAGATGCTTCCAATTCAGTGGGGGAGACTGATGCAAAAGATGGTGGAATCCGTGCTACAAGGGGCTCAAGCACTGTGTTGAAGAGTCCAAGGAAGGACACCACACACACACACACACACACCCACACACACACACACACACACACACCACTCCACTCCACACTAAACACAGATCCATCATATGATGTAGAATTGGTCCATTCTAAAGGCTCTGTGGATGAGTTTGCCCTGGCACATGGCCTTGAAGGATGAGTAGAATTTTAGTTGTAGAGAAGTGAGCCGTGCAGGGCATTTCAAGCTGAACATGAGCAATGTCATGAATGCACTTTGGGTCTGGCCTGGGAAGGAAGATGCTTCTAGTAAAAATGTAAGGGAAGGATTGGAGGCCGGAGACTTGAAGCTGGCTGAGAGATTCTGCAGTGGGCCAGGGCAGCTCAGGAGGCCTGAACTTGGAAGTGGTGGTGGGATGAGAAGTCATGGAAAATCCTGAGGTGTACGGGATGGAGGAATGAAGTTGGTGGGAGGTGGCAATGGATGGGTAGATGGGAGAAGGTCAGAGGTGACCCTCAGACTTCTGAAAGGGCTGATTGGGAGAATGGTGAAGACTGTAGGCAAGATGGAGGGTTTAGGAGGAGAGTAAACTTGAAAGGGAGATGAAAAGTTTGCTTGTAAAGATGTTGAATCTAAGATAATTATGGCTCCACTGTAGGTGCCCAGCACCAAGTGAGAAACTCGAGATTATTGTTCTGGAGGAGAGGCCAGGGCTGGAGGTGAGAATGTCAGTGTGATGGTTGGAACCATGGTGTTGGCTGAGGTGACCTGGAGAGAAGGTGGACAGAAGAGAAGCAGGGCAAGGCTCAGGTCTGCAGGATGCCCTGAGGCATGGACTAGAGATGGTGCAGGCCAGAAGGTCAGGGATAAGAGAGTCAAGAGGAGACAATCCTGCCTTGAGCTGGCTGAAAAGAATGGAAAATGAGGAGGCTGTCAGATCTGACAGCTGATGTTCTGTCTGAGAGGCTGGTCTCAAGAAAACTCTCTCAGCAAAGTGACTGGGGCAGAATCCAAATTGCAAAAGGTTAAGGAGAGGTGGAATAAGGCAGTCAGGGTGGACTGTCGCCCTTGAGAAGTTTGGCAAGGAGATGTGAGAAGGCACGGAGATCTGAAGAAGCAGGGTAAAGAGAAGGAATTTTTAGTTAGAGAGGAACATAGAAAGAGAGGACAGTACATTGATAAGGTGAGTTCCAGGATCTATGGCAGGCAGTAGCATCCATAACAGGGAGAGAAGTTTGACCGAGACTCAGGGGAAGTTGGGGAGCACATAGGAGGTTGCAGTGTGTAAGAAGTACGGCTCGTGTGGAAATGTTTAGTCCATGAGGGTCACTCTTCCAGCCGCCTGAGTGCTGAGGCATGGACTGTTGGCCTGAGGACACAGATTTTGTGATTACTGATCTCTGCTGTACCCTACCACTATGAAGAGGAGAGGCTCACACCTCAGCCCCAAGAACTTCCCATAGCTTTTTATGGCCATTTCCAGAACTAAGGGGCACTCTGGTGTTCCAGATAGGCTTTCTCTAGCCCCAAGTACTAAAGCTAGGTAAAATGTCTCATCTAGGAAACAACAGTAGGAGCCTGAGCTGGAAATGGCAATTATTTCCCCTTCATCACCATCCAGGAGAACAACTATGCTTTCCCCTCACTCCTGCCTGTCTCTAGATCTGAATTTTTGGATCTGGATGTGGACGATGGGAAGAAAAGTGAGGATAGGGTCAGGGAGCATGGAGTGTGTGACTTCAGCCCATGCCACTCTTATTGGGTGCCAAAGATTTCACCCTAGGTCTTCCCCATGTAAATACTAACAGACACAAGAAGAACGGGTTTCCTGTCTTCATGGGACTTATGTGGGACCAACAACCTGTCCTATGTTAGTGGGCAAGACAAGAGTTCCCTGGGAAATGCATATGTATGAGTTGTGTGGTTGAGGAAGGAAAGGCAAAGTCAGTGTTGGTTAGAGGGGCTGAGGAAGGCTCAGGGAGGACATGAGTGAGACTTGAATGGCGGGTGGATTGGATAGGTGGGTAAGACATGGGATCGCATCTTGGGTGGTTGGCCAATATGCTAGAAGCAACGTGGCGCGTCCGTGAGACAGTAAGACCGGTAGACACAGGGGACTGTATCTGGGGGTGAACTGTGATCAGGTAGGACAAACCTGAAATGTGGGGGGTTTTAAATATCAGGCTGAGTAGTGTGGGCTTTTTCCTGAGAATGGCTGGGAGCTCCCAGAAGTTAAAGAGGAGTCACAGGAGGAGATTGGTGTTTTGGAAAGAGGCTTGCTTCGCCCTTCTCCTTCAGTTTGGCTATAAAGAGCCAACTGCCTCCGTAAGATGCACTGGCTCTGTTCCCTGCCCCTGTGAGACACATATGAGAAGGCAGTTCTTTCTCCCTGTTTTTCCCAAGTCAGGAAACTTTCTCCCAGCAGCTTGTGTGTATTCCTTCAAACTCGACAGAAGGAAGGTTGTCGTAAAGTTTGAGAAGGTAAACCTGTTTTTCAGTTTTTCTTTTTCTCTTCCTCTTGACTTTGGTCTCTTCTCCTTAGCCTGTAAGGATCTTGGTAACATTCCTTTTTGGATTTTCCCTGTTCCCGTGAAGATTTTAATGAAACCATCACCACCCACAGAAAAGAACTGTGGGGACTCTGTTGATCATGTGACTGGTCTCAAGGCCAGAGCCCTCGGTCACAGACCTGCTTTCCTCCCAGGGCCCCACACCCCACTTCCTTGTTCTTCCAGGCCTCCTTTCCCCCTTGGCTTTTGTACTTGCCAACAAGGCCCATGTTTGGTGCAGAGTTGAAAGCAAATTCTTTTGTAGTTACCGTTCTATTAATGTCCATGGTAATATTAAAGATTATCCCCAACTGGAAAAGATGGGTATTGTTTTAATACTTAGGAACATGCCTCCAAATAAGATGAAATGCTCTAGTGTAGCTGACAGTGACTGCATTGTCTTTTCAAAGATTTCATGCTCTACCTGGGAGGGCCTGTGTAGGTGAGGGGGGGACGGACCCCAGCGGCTCCTCACTGGCTGCCCGCATTCTGCTTGGCTCTAGCCCGGAGGTTTTATGGGGGATCTGGAGAGCTCTGGTCTGACTGACACTGTTGCCCTCTCTGCCTCTTAATGATGCCCTGACCCTCTATTGTTCTTGGCCAAAATATAGGTGAAAATCCATTTTATTCATTTAGCCAGGACAGATAAGGACCAACAAACAAAACCAGACCAGAATGGAAATGGCAATCCAAGCCTCCCCAGCAAAAGCAAAGAATTAGAGGGACAGAGAACAGGCTCTGCTCTGTGCTTAGGGTAGACTGGCTGGCATCTCCATGTGGGTGATATCTCCAGCTCTTTCTTTTGTTCCAGCCCTCATTTCCTCCCTCCCTCGGTGACATCCTGCAGGTGCCATCTTTACCTGGAGACCCTTGGCCTTCACCTGCCTCTGTCTTAGGAGCTTCCTGGAAGTTGCTTCCTGTTTCACAGCCCCTCTTCTACCTTAAGGTTCCCATTTCCAGACTGAAAGGTGAGACTACCTCTGCTGACCACCCCAATTTCCAGTAAGCTTTTTTTTTTTTTTTTTTTTTTTAGATGGAGTCTTACTCTGTTGACAGGCTGGAGTGCAGTGGCACGATTTTGGCTCACTGTAGCCTCCACCTCCGTGGTTCAAGCGATTCTCCTGCCATAGCCTCCTGAGTAGCTGGGACTACAGGTGTGTGCCACCATACCCGGCTATGTTTTTTTCCGTATTTTTAGTAGAAATGGGGTTTCACCATGTTAGCCACATTGGTATCGATCTCCTGACTTTGTGATCCGCCCTCCTCGACCTCCCAAACTGCTGGGATTACAGGTGTGAGCCACCATGCCCAGCCTCTAGTAAGCTTTTTTAAAATGGATCAGCACCTAGGTATTCCTGCAGGGAGGTGGAATTTATCCCCAGATTCTTTAATTGGATACATTTGTTTTTTACATTGGAAGAAATTGAGAATATTGAAACTCTAGTGTACATCCTTCCTAGACAGGGTGAGTGGAAAGCAGCCCTTTGACAGAAGAAAGGCATAGGCCAGTTTGCAGGGAGCTGCGGAGCATCTCCTTGTAGATTTATTTTCAGTTTCCAAGCAGCCACAATGCTAGCGGACGTCAGTTTGTGCTGGCTTTATTTTCACAAATGCTCCATTGGGTGCCACATCCAAATGTGACAGTTGGCTGCAGGTCAGGTGGCACACACTCATTTTGTGGACGAGTTCTGGAAAAGTGGTTGGCATAGGGTTTGTAATGTAATGATCTACTTTATAGATTTTCATGTAAGTACCCAGATTGCTGGTAGGTGAATTTGGTAGAATCATTTTCTACCAGCATCTTAAATCATATTTAGAATTGTATTTTAGCAAAATTAATATAGTCTGGCTGGATATAAAACATAAATCTCCAGTTGGGGGTGAAAGTGAAGGGAAGGGCTATTTAGAGGGAGTGTCGTCAGCCAGTGGGGACCTGGCTCCTGAGGGTTGGGGGTAGGAGTGAGAGGCTTGATTTTGCCCATCTCTGCTAATGATATGGAGCTCCAGTAAACAGCAAGTTAATGGACTTCCCAGATATGTGAATTTCGGCAGCTGTTGCAAACAGTAATGAGCACAGGAAAAAAATATATTTTAAAGGAAGAGAGAAAGGAAGAGGAAAAAGAGGAAGAAGGGGGAGGGAGGTCAGCAGTGGAAGTAGGAAACAACAGGATGAGATCCAGTTTTTAAAATCCAGATTCTTGTATCTGGGCCTGATTGCAAATGCCATGTATCCTAGGAAGCCATCTGGAAAAACAGCCAATCTGAGAACGCCCTGAGGGTGGCCAAGGACAGCCTTGTGGAGGGAGTTGTCTTGGTTTCCTAGGGCCTGATATGCCTGTAGACATGAGCAGAACAGGCATTCGATGTAAAAAATATACGTGGTTTTACCCCCCTCTTTTGAGAAAATTAACATCTGTGGACTTAGAAATTCACCATCAGTAGTAGGTTAAAATTTATGTATTGCCAAGGAGTCGTAAGAGATTACATCTTGTCATCTTGTTTTAAGACTCTTTATAAACTAGCCCCCAGTTTTTATGTTTTCTAGCTTCATCTATTCCTTTTTTTTTTTTTTGAGATGGAATCTTACTCTGTCACCCAGGCTGGAGTGTAGGGGTGTGATCTTGGCTTACTGCAATCTCCACCTCCTGGGTTCAAGTGATTCTCCTGCCTCATCCTCCTGAGTAGCTGGGCTTACAGGCATGTGCCACCACACCCAGCTAATTTTTATATTTTTAGTAGAGACGGGGTTTCACCATGTTGGTCAGGCTGGTCTCAAACTACTGACCTTGTGATCTGCCCACATCAGCCTCCCAAAGTGCTGGGATTACAGGAGTGAGCCACCATACCCAGCCTCTTTCTATTTTTAATAGACACCTTATACCTCAGGCAGGTGGAGTGGTTTGCTGTTCCCATAATATGTATTTTTTTCCCTCTGCTTGGAAGCTCTGCCTCATGCCCCCAACTCCCTCCTGTCGTCCTCCCTGTCTGCTGTCCATCCTTGGCAGGCAAAGAAGGGTCTTCCCCTAATCCCCAGAGGTGTCACGCCCTGCAGCGTCCAGCAGTCTTTTGCACTGACCTCTACTGGGACATTGACCCCACTGACTTCTTGTTACATGCTTCCTTGTCTGTAGCTTCTCAGAGTGAAGATGCTGGAATATAGCAGCGAAATGAAATCGTCCTTTTTCTTTCTCTATCAAGTGACTCAAATTGTTCCGCTGATCTGATCGGAGCTCAGTAAAAGTTGACTGAGTCGGAGTGAATGAGTTAACCATGACTTACAAAGTGAAGGAAGAGCCAGATTGCTTCCTGAGCCCCACTGTGTGGTTGAGGGGCTGCTGGTGAGGGATGAGGGATACCAGCCCCATGCTGGGTGGGCCACTGTAGACATGGCTCTGCTGTCATCTGTATACAGGCCAAACTTGTTTAGCCTCAGTAACTGTTTAAAGCTGACCCCAAGGAATCCAGTCTTGTTTTTTTATGGTCCTGGAGGATTTCAGAAGCAGATTTGGGGGTGTGTGTGTACAGGGTAGGGTGGTAAAGGTATACAATTGGGTCCTCAGAGAGCAGTGGCTTAGAGGAGACTGTGCTGTTGCTGAGGGCTGATGTGGAAGGTGTGATTTTCTTGGGATCCCTACAGGCACCTTGTGTCTGATGAGAGTGAAGACACGGACACTCATTTTGCACACTGATGAGACAGAGGCAGTGTGGGGAGCTGAGGGGTACAGGGGGTAGCAGGTGGGGTGACAGTTCTCTGGTTTTCCTGTGATTTCTAGGCATAAATTGGGCCATTGAGGGGAGACAGTGGCCAGGTCCAGCCCACCTGTGGAAGGCGAAAGGCGTGAGCCACAAGATGAATGGGGGCAGTTAACTAACCAGGTTGCGTAGGGCTGAGGATGAAATGGGTACCTGTGTTTTCCTTTTTTATTGTATTTTATTTTTATTATTATACTTTAAGTTCTAGGGTACATGTGCAGATCGGGCAGGTTTGTTACATAGGTATACACGTGCCATGGTGGTTTGCTGCATCCATCACCCCGTCATCTACATTAGGTATTTCTCCTAATGCTATCCCTCCCCCAGCCCCGCACTCCCCAACAAACCTTGGTGTGTGATGTTCCCTCCCTGTGTCCATGTGTTCTCATTGTTCAGCACCCACTTATGAGCGAGAACATGTAGTGTTTGGCTTTCTGTTGTTGTGTCAGTTTGCTGAGAATGATGGTTTCCAGCTTCATCCATGTCCCTGCAAAGGACATGAACTCATTCATCCTTTTTTATGGCTGCATAGTATTCCATGGTGTATATGTGCCACATTTTCTTTATCCAGTCTATCATTGATGGGCATTTGGGTTGTTTCCAAGTCTTTGCTATTGGGAACAGTGCCGCAATAAACATACATGTGCATGTGTCTTTATAGTAGAATGGTTTATAATCCTAAAGATCTAGAACTAAAGATACCATTTGACCCAGCAATCCCATTACTGGGTATATACCCCCCAAATTATAAATCATTCTACTATAAAGCGTTTTCCTTTTAAGTAGCAGAGGGCTAACATCTGAGACTCTGCCGAGAGCCAGGATTTCTGCTGAGAGGTTAGAACAGGGTTTTTGCTGGGAGCAAAATAGAGAGGCTTCTTTCTTTGCAGTGCTTGATGTCTGATGGCAAAGAGAGACATCTATGAAGTAATCCCCAAAGAAATGGAAAATTACAAGGGTGGTGAGGAGGGCAATGAGGGGGACATCAACGGTGAGCAGAGATCCTGGGTAGAGGTTTTTGAACTGGTCTGGGAGGTCAGAAAAGGCTCCTTGGTCAGTAAGCATGAGTTGAGAGGCCAAGAAGGACAGGATTGGCTTGGTGAAGAAGGGAGAAAAGTCTGAAGGAGAGGGAACAGCAGAAGCAGCCCAGCTCTGTCACTCTTGGATGTAAAAAATTTCCTCCAGATATTCAGGTCTGTGCTTCTGCCTGACTGAGGATAATCTAGGAAACGAAACGGAACTTTGCTTTGACCTTGTGTGACCTTGAGGTCATCATCCTCTCACAGGTGGGTGCTATGAGTTGAAGTGTGTCCCGGCAGGAAAGACATATTGAAGTCCTAACACCCCACTCCCCACCCCCCAACCCACTTCAAATGTGACCTTTTTTGGAGGTAGGGTCTTTGCAGATGTAATCAAGTTAAGATGAGGTCACTAGGGTAGGCTCTAATCCAATAGGACTGGTGTCCTTATAAGAAGGGGAAATTCAGATGCAGAGGCAGATGCAGGGAGAGGGCAGTCCGTGAGGACAGACACAGAGATTGGAGCTGTGCCGCCATAAGCCAAGGAACACCTGGGGCTCCCAGAAGCTGGGGGAGGCAAGGAACCATCCTCCTTTAGACGCCTTGGAGGAGTGTGGCCTGCTAACACCTAGATTTTGGGCTTCTGGCCTTAACAACTTGAAAAGAATGCGTTTCTATTGTTTTAAGCCATCTGGTTAGTGGTTTCTTTTTATGGCAGCGCTAAAAAACTAAGGCAGTAAAGGAAGGAAGGACAAAGAAGGATTGTGTTGAAGATTAAGTAGAATATATTTATACCTAGAACAAGGCCAGGAACGCAATAAGTGCTTAATGAACAGCAGCTACTCTTGTCTCATTGAGTAGAAAATGGGCACATTTTATTTTTGTATGTGTGTGTTGGGGCGGGGTTTGTTTTTTGTTTGTTTTTGGAAAAAGTGGAAGTACTCAAAGGTTAAATTGGGCTGCTATCTATCAACTGATCTGTCTATCTATCTATCTATCTATCTATCATCTATCTATCTATCTATCTATCTATCATCTATCTATCTATCTATCTATATCAAATTTGTGGTCGCCATAGAGAACGCTTTCCTCACCTATGCTCAAAAAAATTCCCCTATCAGTTACCCTGTGCTAAGGTCTCCAGCCCTTTCATCAGAAGACAGAGCTTTAAAATGCAGTTGGGCAACAGTGACCTGAAGACATACTAACGGGTAAATGATGGATCTCCAGATTCTTCTTTGGGGCAGTTTTGATTTTGATACCGAGATGGTAGAGCACAGAGCTTACCAGGGCAATAAAGGCCTGAAGTACAGAGAAGGGCACCTCAGATAGGATAATGCAGTGAAGAAAGCTTGTTTTGTCCACCTCCTAGGCTCACCCAGGCACAGCCCCAGATGAAGACAGAATGTTTCCTGGTGTTCCAGGCTGTTTGCCATTCCCATGTAAATTCTAGGCTGATAAAGCCTCACCTTTTACACAGGTATTTTAGAAAACATCTGGATTCTGAGAGACATGGATGAGTCTAGATTATTTTCTTCCTTCTCTTAGTATCTGAAATTTAGGACTCACTGTCACAACACAACACAAAGATGGGTCAGGCGCGGTGGCTCACACCTGTAATCTCAGCACTGTGGGAGGCTGAGGCAGGTGGATCACCTGAGGTCAGGAGTTTGAGACCAGCCTGGCCAACATGATGAAGCCTCATCTCTACTCAAAATACAAAAATTAGCCAGATTTGGTGGCACGCATCTGTAATCCCAGCTACTAAGGAGGCTGAAGCAAGAGAATCTCTTGAACCTGGGAGGCAGAGGTTGCAGTGAGCCGAGATGACACCACTGCACTCCAGCCAAACAAGCAAAAAACCACATACAAAGATGATGTATGCACTTGAATCCAGGAGTCCTCCGCTCAGGTACAGATGTGGAGATCTACCTGGTTTTAGTGGCAGGTAAGGAGGCTTTGGTGTTGGCATCCTGGGATACTAGTACCAGCTCTTGGGCAAGTTATTTGCCTTTCTGCACCTGTAAAATGGGGATGATAATGTCTCCCCACTACAAACAGTTTCCATATTGATGATCTGTTGAGATAGCGTCTGTAAACTGTCTAGTCTACTGTGTGTGTCACAGAAGGAACTCAGTCAATGTGGGCACTTTTAGTTGCATGTGTTTATCCTGAGCTGTGGACTTTGTGCCCGCTGAAGGCTGATTGTTGGGATTACTTCGAGCATCTAGTTCCGTACCTGGTTCCATAAATATTTGTTGAATAACTTTTGATTAAGATTTAGTCACTGCTTTACAACAGTGGTATCTAAATCACTGTTCTTTCTTCAGTAGTAGAGCCATTCTTTTTTTTTTTTTTTTTCAAAATAAAACTCTAGGGTTACCACAGCATATGAAGTGACTCTAAGAAGAGCTTCTGTTTTTGCAAGCAGGGCACGACCCACCTCTCTCTTCCATTTCTTTCCTTCACTGTCCATCAGACGTACCCTGCAAGTAGCCATTTGAACACCTTGTGCTGGGAGTAGAAGGGCTAAAAGCTCTACTAGAACTGAAGTTTGAAATGAACCATTCCACGGAAAGACTCCTGGGCTTAGTGTTCCTGAGAACAGCTGGTAAGGCCTTAGCTGACAGCCTAGGCAGATAAGAGCCTCTCCTATAATCAAGTTTTCTTGAGAAAGCATTTTTTCCCCCAGGAAGTCAGCCTTTATTCCTAAAAGTTGTAGAATTTAGCTGTCCTTAGTAAAAGGAGAACATGTCGGGCCTCAGCTTCTGTTTCATGATTTTTTTATATTTCTGATGATGATTGTTATGTTACCCCTGCCTGAGTTAGAGGCCACAGTGCTGTTTGCTTTCCACCTATATTTTGTTCTCTAGCCCTTAAAGAAATAACTCAATTAGAACTCCTTGGGCTGGGCGTGGTGGCCCAAATATGTAATCCTAGCCCTTTGGGAGGCTGAGGCAAGAGGATCACTTGTGGCCAGGAGCTTGAGACCAACCTGGGCAACATAGTAAGATGCCCGTCTCCAGAAATAATTTAAAAAAATTAGCCAGACATGGTGGTGTGCACTTGTAGTCCCAGCTACTTGGGAGGCCAAAGTGAGAGGCATGTTTCAGCACCCAAGTTCGAGGCTGCAGTGTGCTATGATCATGCCCCTGCACTCTCGTCTGGTTGAAAAGAGTGAGACCCTGTCTCTAAAAGAAAGAAAAAAGAAAAGAAAAGAAAAGAAGTTCATTGAAGGTAGAGGCCCCTTTTTTGGAGTCTCCAGAGAACCTTCCACTTGCAGGACAAACATGGGCTCTCTGTGCATGGAACTGATTCTTCCATGGATTTTCCTTTATTGTCCTAAATAGAAATCATCCTGTGTTCTTGTGAAGGTTCTTTCCTAGAACATTTATTTTGTTTTGGTTTTTGAAAGACAATAATTGGGCTCTGTCACATTCTTTGGAAAATGATCTTTATGCAGCCTGTTCACTCATAACAAAACATTCCTATTCTCTCATCCATATGCTCGCAGAAGATAAAGCTAAAATAGCTTGTTTTATATTACTGGTATTAAAATGACAAATATGTCTCCAAATAGCAAATTTAAAGTAATGCAGATGTAAATTTCACCTGGGTTGGGAGGCATTATTTCTGACAACACTGTTATCCCATCCATTCATCTGTCTATTAGCCAAATATTCATTGAGCATTTACTTAGTGCCAGGCCCAGAGACATATGGCTGACGCATGGCTGAATAGAAAAGGGTCAAGGAAGGCATGGCAGGGAGCAGCGGACAGTGGAATTGTTAGCATTTTATTTACATTTACTCCTTTCATTGTTTTTAGGATTACACATAGGGAAAAAAATCTATACATGCCTCTTCAAGGTAGTGTATCTCAAGGAAACTATTGGCTTAATAAGTAGGGGTTGGTGTTTCTGGTCTGTAGATTGTTCATTTTTCATTCCTTCTCTTTTAAACATTTGTAAGTTTAAAACTTACAAATGCCAGAGACTTAACCATCATCGCTGTTTGGACATCCCCTGAATATTCTGTACCTTCTCTGTCCCTCCCTCTAGGTCCCTGTCCAGGGACTGGGCAGTTGGAGAGGGAAAGAAAAAGAGTGGTGAGCCCATAGTTTTGTTTTTTGTTAGCTACTCCAGGTAAAGACCAGTTCAGAACTCAAATCCTAAAGCGCCTTTCCTGTACGAAATGTGACATGTGAGTGTTGGGGGTTTCCTTAGCTCAGCATTACAGTGTCGCGACTTGGCCTTTGTTAGCAGATTCACTGGATTCCTAATATTAATCCTGCCAGGTACTCTCTGGGTCCCTCCTTTACCTCATCTGAAAACTGAGCATCACCAGGCCCATCTTTTAGAAGTATTGTGAGGATGAAATGCCTATATGGTGCTGGCACGTGTGGGTGCCCAGCAAATGTCCATCTCTTCCTTCCCCCTCTAGTATTTCAAGGTGACAGGCAGCAGTTTTCACCTAAATGTTATGCCTAAGAAATGATAACAACACAGTTAACTGCCATATATTAAGATTCAGTTTAACCCCTGTACTTATGAAAGGGCCATTAAATGTGGTTCAGGAAGACCAGGGGTAATGAGAATAGTCTTGACCTTGCCAACTACTGTATAGTGTGACCTTAAGTATTCTCAGCACCTTTGCCCCTCCCATTTTACCATCTGTCAGGTGGAAGCCTGGATGGTCCCTTTTTCCTTGCAGGGAAGCTGTGAGGCACAGATGAGATAAAGGGGGTGGAGTACTTCAAGAAGTTTAAAACTTACAAATGCCAGAGACTTAACCAGCATCACTGTTTGGACGGGGAATAATTGAGTTTCAATTCCTTATTCAGTATCACTTTTGTAGGCATGTCTTTAACCACCATATTTCATGCATACTTGTCCTGGGATCTGTGGGGCTTGGCTCTGGGGAGCGCTAGGGGTCTGAACTATTGTTGCCCTCTTAGGGCACAATTTGATGTGGGGAAAAGCAGCAGGCTTTATTTCACCTGCTTAAAACTTTAGTTGCAGAGAAATTTGGCTCAGACTTTCCAAAATAAACTCACCTTTGGGCTGAATCCAGGACTGGAAAAATTTAGCTGAAAATGATGGCTTGTCGGAAAACATAGGAGTGAATGCACACTGGGGATATATGTACTCCAGAGGAGGCTGGGTGTAAACCCAACAGTACCATTCCCTACACGCATACTCCAGCCAGACCAACCCAGCCCTCCCTGAGTAGAGGTTACAGGCTTAGTGGAAGGAGGAAGGCAAGACAAATCTTAGGATTGTCTGTTTTTTTCCACTGTCAGATAAACCTCCAGGCTTTGGCTTCTAGGGTGATGGGTGAGCTTGCTTTCATTTTGTGGGTTTGATGGCATTTGACTATATAATTATTCTTCTCAGCTGAATATCCCTGAGTATCCTTTGACATGATGGTGGTATAGGTAGCTTTACCAGGCGTAATTCCTATAATCCATAGAGTGTCAAAAAGGCACTTATTTTCCTATCAAATGCTGCCGACCTGATTAAGCCTTCTGCCTGGCTTTGGAACTGAAGATAATGAGTTTGTCCAGTGCAGTGGCTGGTGGGACCTGGGGACTTTTTGAAGATGACTCTGGTCTACATGTTGAGTGGGGCTTTTTGTCAGTTGCTTTAAGTTATCTTTAAGTTGCTCTAAGAGATCTGCTTGGGAGCTCTGTGTCTGACTCTGTTCCACGGGTCATAGCAGCCAATAAAGGGACCTGGTCCCCTGCAGTTGGTCCTTGAATTTTTTCTATTGTTTGAGAACTAGAAACTATTTCTTCCAGAGATTTCACCTGAGCAGGGTACATCCCGGTGTGTGCTTGAGGGTAGGGTGGGATGAGAAGCAGTAGAAGCCTTGAGGGAAAAGGGTTCCAGTCGATGCTGGGGGAGAAATGCCACAGGACTGGCCGGAGAATAGCTTCACAGCTGCTGTCGTAGTTAGCAAGAGAAAGAGGCTATGAAGTGAAATATTACACAGGATTGCCCTAGACACTCAACAGAAAACGTTTTTCCCTCCTTCCAACAGAGGAAATGAGTGCATGCTGACGGTAATGAGTAAATGAGGCTCCGAAAGTGCCCTGTTTTCCTTCATTCTCATCTTTCCCTTCTTTTCTCTGAATCCTCCCTGTCCTTGGCTCCAGCTTCATTCCTGGTTCTGCTACGCCAAGGGAACTTGAAACAGTGTCTGTCAACCAGTCTGGACTGAGCAGTGTCTGAGAAGACTGGGCTCCACCCTTGCAGGAGTCAGACTGGATTCCAGAATGACCTTTGCTCTTGTTTCTGCTTTGAATTAATGAATAGTTTGCACATGTCACAATCTCTGGCATCACATCCCAGCAGTATCTTGTCTCCTGTTCATCCTGAGGCAGGATTTTTTATTGGCTGCATGACGGTTTGGCCCACCACAATGAATTAAATTCGAGGAGAAGGAAAATGGGAACCCCGATCTTCTGCGTGTAAGGGAATCTGAGAATACTGCAGGTGACTCATGGTAAGAGTTTTGATCATCAATAGCAAGAAATACCTTTCATTTGAACTGTGTCTTTTAGTTACCAGAGTCCTTTCTCATTCCTTATTCCTGTGAAGAGGAAATTGGGGCAGAGGGTGGTTAAGTGATTTGCTCAAGATCCCAGACTGAATAAGTGACGATAGACATGAACCAGTTTTGCTTTCCAAAGGTCGGTGGAAATTGAGTCGATTTTTCACTTTCACTGGGGAACTAGCTCTCTCCCCAAGGATGGGGGTCTTGGCTAACTGGAATTCTGTGGTTTTATGACTGTTATATTGCTCAGTCTAACAAATACCACATCTGAGTCTGCCAGAGCTGGTGTTTGATGAGTGCAGTGGAAGTCCCTCGTGGATCGCAGTTCATTACTTCACAGGCAGATATTCCGCGGTTGGAGCATGTATCCCAGAACTTACCAGGTCTGCCGGCAGCCCGGGCCTGTGCATCAGTCCCCATCTCTTAAATGTAGTGGCTGCTGCATTTCTTCTGCTTGTCAAGAGTGAGTCCTAGCCAAGATTGTAATTGTTACCAAACATGTGAATTCACTGGAGAGGCAGGAAGGGTGAGTGGATAATAACACCTTACATTCCCATAGAAAGCTTTATACTTCCCAGAGCCATTTAAACATTGATTATCTCATTCTAACTTCAGAACAGCCTTTATTATTTGACAGCTGGGGAAGAAATGGAGGCACAGAGGATCTGTCACTTGCCCAAGGTCACAAAGGAAACTCATAGCTAGTCCTGTGACTTGCTCTTGCCCCTGGGCTGATCCTTTTGGGAGAAGCTTTATCCGTTCATGAAGTCAAGGGTGTTTCCTTCAAATATTTTTCCCTGAGCCCCTGCTTTTGAGGATCTGCATTGGGGAAGGGAGAACATTTTTTCTGTGGCTTTTCATGTCTGTGGGACACATAGTTCGTGACGAATGTGAAATAAAATGGAAACAGCTCCTGCATCCTCCCACACAGACTAGCTGAGAGTCTGTCTCTGATGTGAGAGCCAGCATGGAAGGAACGATGGCTCTGGCTGTCCCCTTCTCCTTAGTTCCCAACTGCCAAGCCAGGAAGCACACCTGGGAGTGCAGCCGTGAAGCCCCAGTTAGGCAGGCCACAGCCTTCCTGAAGCATGACTTGTGTCTGGTGCCTCTGTGGATTACATGCCTGCTGCTTCTCATAAGGCAGACAGGAATTGCAGGCCTCCTCAGTGGCAGGCAGTCCATAAAGAATGCTGGGATGCTGCAGGACTCTGCATACATTTCTTGCACTCAGTGAGCTCCTGATCTGCTACCAAAGTCTGTCTCTGTCACTCCTCCCTGCACATCATAGTTTGGACTTGAGAACTTGCAGATTTCCTTGAATGTCTTCCTGGGCAGAGCAAGTTGCTGGTTTAAGCTGGGGCTCCAGTCCAGGATCATCAAATGCCATAGAACAAAGATGTAAGGTCAGTTGTAACAGAGATGGCTTATGTCCACCAAAGCCTACATCATGGGCAAACAGCTAGACTACACCTCTCATTCCCTTATGACCAGGTGATATGGTTTTGCTGTGTCCCCACCCAAATCTCATCTTGAATTCTCAGGTGTTATGGGAAGAACCTGGTGGAAGGTAATTGAATCATGGGGGCAGGTCTTTCCCATGCTGTTCTCATGATAGTGAATAAGTCTCATGAGATCTGATGGTTTTATAAGGGGGAGTTTCTCTGCACAAGCTTTCTTTCTCTTTGCCTACTGCCATCCATGTAAGACATGACTTGCTCCTCCTTGCCTTCCACCATGATTGCAAGGCCTCCCTAGTCACATGGAACTGTAAGTCCATTAAATCTCTTTCTTTTGTAAATTGCCCAGTCTTGGGTATGTCTTTGTCAGCAGCATGAAAATGAACTAATACACCAGGTGTGACGAGGTATGCCCAGGTGTGGTCATGTGGCTCAATTCTGGCCAGTGGGATGTGGGTGAAAGGAGTAAGTGCTTCTTCTAGGTCAGCCTGCAAAAGCCTCCTGGGTCAGTGTCCCAGGTGCCTTCCCCCTCTGTTGGCTTAGAGCAGCCAGTCATAATGGTCTTGGGGGCCATGTGTTGAAGATGGCAAAGTCAGAAGAGGGAAGGAGCCTGGGTCTCCAAATCCCTGCTTGGAAGAGAGCCACTCCTGTGTGGATAGTAGCACACAGTTTCACTTGAATGGCACTGAGCCGCTATTTGGGGATTTACCTGTTCCTCTAATATACCAGTTTCAGGGAAAGAGACAATGGCTTAAGTCAGGAACATGGATTCAGTCTGGACAAGACAAGTGGGATTTGTGGAACTTACTGGGCCACTGGAATAATGTCCTGGCTTGCAGCCGCCTCTGAGTATTAAAGAGTAGGAACTGAGGACCCCCCAATTCCCTTCTGGAAGAGGTTATTAGGGCCTGCCAGAGCTTGGTGGCAGGTGCTCATCAGGAGCAACGTGGACTGTGGCCAGTATACTGGGCAGACCCAGCCAGGCTAGGATGGCAGCTGCTCCAACCATGCCAGGACTCATGCGCTGGGCTCTCAGCCTTCCTGGGTCAATGCCAGAGGGCTGGTGTGATGGAAGATGCCCCAGTTCTAGCAGATCTTGGCTCTTGCCCTGTGCCCCACATCAGCCAGCTACATGACCTTGGACAAGACCCTTCTCTGACCCTCTGCAGGATTCCTTTCCTTTGCAGCAGCCGAGTGTGGACTAGATGATCTTGGATGTCTATGAATGTGAATTTTGAAAGCTTTAGTACAGGCTAGTACAGACAGACTACACCCTAGGAGTTTCTAGAGTTCCTGAGCCACCCCACCCGCATTCTGAATTCCAAGGCTGTGGTTCTGCCTTAGTGTGGTTGCTGCGGCATAGTATCAAACAGCACTTTGACTTTCCCTGCGACCCTAAGTCAGGGACTTCCAGATCTAAACTCTTTCAAACTCTTTTGAATGAAATGGGAAGCATCTCATCCCCAGCCCTCATCTCTATTCACCTGGATATTGTGATTCCCCCACTGGGGAGAGATGTCTCATGTTTCCCTTGTAACCATTTTATTTATTTATTTATTTGAGACAGAGTCTCACTCTGTCACCCAGGCTGGAGTGCAATGGCACGATCTCGGCTTACTGCAACCTCCACCTCCTAGGTTCAAGCAATTCTCGTGCCTCAGCCTCCTGAGTAGCTGGGATTACAGGCACATGCCAACATGCCTGGCTAATTTTTGTATTATTTAGTAGAGATGGAGTTTCACCATGTTGGCTAGACTGGTCTCGAACTCCTGACCTCAAGTGATCTGCCTGCCTTGGCCTCCCAAAGTGTTGGGATTATAGTCATAAGCTGCTGTGCCTGGCCCATTGATTTTATTTAATTAACACATCCATAGCACTGGCTAGGTCCTGGACACTGTTCTTAGAGTTTTCTATATGTTAACTCGCTTAATCCTTGTAACAACCTGATGATGTGGGTGCTATTGTTATTCTCATATGATGGATAAGAACTCCAAGTCCCAGAGAGATTAAGGAGCATGCCCCTAGTTTTTCAGCAGTAAGAGGCCAAGGTGGGATTTGAACCTAAATAGTCTGGCTTCAAAGTCCATCCCCTTGCCCACTGAGATACACAGCCTCTTGTAAGCACTCCTTGAAAGTCCATACATCCTCCAGAGTCTCTAACACATCCTCCTGAGAGCTTTGCTCTCCTGCTTCTGAATCACAGTCCTAGATGGTCTGGTCTCAGCCTGACCTTGTGTTTTTAGCTGTTTCCTTCTGTGTATTTTCCTGTATGTTTTTCTCTTTGTGAAATCTGTCCACAGATTTATGATTCCATTGCCAGGTCCCACGCCAGGACTCTCAGTCCCAAGAAGTAGCAGGAGAAGGCTCTGGACATTGTGGCTCCATCATGGTCCAGAGTATGCCCATGGGCTGTCCCAGGGATTTACAGCTGTTACTAACTGACATCTTGTTTTTGCCAGGACCAGTCAGAGAAGCCCAGGCCTGACTGAGATACCATTGTTTGCCACCCTGCTGTTCCTGGGGCTGAGGCCTGCAGACCATCACCCCCAAGGGATCAGGGTATTTTACTGCCTGGCAGGCCGATGACACACCCTGACTTGTCTGGAGGCTGAACCTGGGGTGCTGGGAGAGAGGGGAGACCTTGTCTTCCCTTGCTTAATATGGGGTGGGAAAATCCAGCCAGGCAAAAACATATTCTGTGTGATCTCCCACTGTTCTAAGTGTTCAGTCTTTGTTCAGGCTGCTGCTTCCTCCCCATCCCCTGTCCCCTCCCTGTGGTTCTGTGCTTTTAGACTGAAGGGAGTGCAGCTAAGAGCATGAACTTTGCAGTCCCACAGATTAATTTGCAACTCAACCACTCACTCTGTGTGCAACCATGGGCAAGGCACTTATCTCTGTTGTGCCTCAGTGTCCTTAGCTACAAGGAATGGAGAAAAAAGAGTGCCTACCTCACAGAAGTTTTGTGAGGACCAAAGTAATAGGCAGTAGCTACAAGTTGCTTTCTTTTTTTTTTTTTTCCCATTTATTTATTTTATTGCATTTTAGGTTTTAGAGTACATGTGAAGAACATGCAAAATTGTTGCATAGGTACACACGTGGCAGTGTGATTTGCTGCCTTCCTCCCCATCACCTACATCTGGCATTTCTCCCCTTGCTATCTCTCCCCAGCTCCCCACCCCCCACCGTCCCTCCCCTATTTCCCCCCAACTGACCCCAGTGTGTAGTGCTCCCTTCCCTTTGTCCATGTGTTCTCATTGTTCAACACCCGCCTATGAGTGAGAACATGCGGTGTCTGATCTTCTGCTCTTCTGTCAGTTTGCTGAGAATGATGGTTTCCAGGTTCATCCATGTCCCTACAAAGGACACTAACTCATCGTTTTTTATGGCTGCGTAATATTCCATGGTGTATATGTGTCACATTTTCCCTATCCAGTATATCGTTGATGGGCATTTGGGTTGGTTCCAGGTCTTTGCTATTGTAAACAGTGCTGCAATGAACATTTGTGTGTACATGTCCTTATAATAGAACAATTTATAATCCTTTGGATATATACCCAGTAATGGGATTGCTGGGTCCAAATGGAATTTCTATTTCTAGGTCCTTGAGGAATCGCCACACTGTCTTCCACAATGGTTGAACTAATTTACATTCCCACCAACAGTGTAAAAGTGTTCCTATTTCTCCACATCCTCTCCAGCATCTGTTGTCTCCAGATTTTTTAATGATTGCCATTCTAACTGGGGTGAGATGGTATCTCAATGTAGTTTTGATTTGCATTTCTCTGATGACCAGTGATGATGAGCATTTTTTCATATGTTTGTTGGCCTCATGTATGTCTTCTTTTGTAAAGTGTCTGTTCATATCCTTTGCCCACTTTTGAATGGGCTTGTTAGTTTTTTTCTTGTAAATCTGTTTTAGTTCTTTGTAAATTCTGGATATCAGCCCTTTGTCAGACGGGTAAACTGCAAAAATTTTTTCCCATTCTGTTGGTTGCCGATTCACTCTAATGATTGTTTCTTTTGCTGTGCAGAAGCTGTGGAGTTTGATTAGGTCCCATTTGTCTATTTTGGCTTTTGTTGTCAATGCTTTTGGTGTTTTGGTCATGAAGTCCTTGCCTACACCTATGTCCTGAATGGTTTTGCCTAGATTTTCTTCTAGGGTTTTTATGGTGTTAGGTCTTATGTTTAAGTCTTTAATCCATCTGGAGTTAATTTTAGTGTAAGTTGTCAGGAAGGGGTCCAGTTTCTGCTTTCTGCACATGGCTAGCCAGCTTTCCCAACACCATTTATTGAACAGGGAATCCTTTCCCCGTTGCTTGTTTTTGTCTGGTTTGTCAAAGATCAGATGGTTGTAGATATGTTGTGTTGCCTCCGAGACCTCTGTTCTGTTCCGTTGGTCTATATCTCTGTTTTGGTACCAGTACTGTTTTGATTACTGCAGCCCTGTAGTATAGTTTGAAGTCCGGTAGTGTGATGCCTCCTGCTTTGTTCTTTTTGCTTAGAATTGACTTGGCTATGCGGCCTCTCTTTTGGTTCCATATGAAGTTTAAGGTGGTTTTTTCCAGTTCTGCAAAGGTCATTGGTAGCTTGATGGTGATAGCATATCGTGAAAATGGCCATACTGCCCAAAGTAATTTACAGATTCAATGCTATCCCCATCAAGTTGCTTTCTACAGTGCTGGGCATGTAACAGGAGACCATGGACATTGTGACCAAGAGCGAGGACTCAGGCCAGACGGCCTGGCTATAAATCGCAACTCTGCTACTTACAACCTGGGTGACCTGGTATAAGTTACTTAATGTCTCTGTGCCTCAATTGCCTCACCTGTAAAATGGGGATAATGAACGTCCTTATTTCACAGGATCATTGTAATGATTAAATGAATTTGCATTTGTGAAACGCTTAGCATGCCTTGTGCCTAGCAAACATTCAGTGTTTGTTAAATAAACTATGTAAGTGTTCAAGACATGTTGGCTACTACTTTCATTATGTTTCTATTATTATTAATAACTTTATATTACGTCCTATAAAGGAAGCAGGACAAATGCTGGTTACTTCACTCTGCAGATGAAAGGTGAAGTGATGGGGCAGATCCTCAGGTTAGCCCCTACTGTCACTTGAGTGAAGAATTACATCTTCTCCTCACTATCTATGTGCCCCCAGGTGCTCCTGTTGACCTCTTGCCACTCTACAGCCTGTCCTGTCATTTTTTTTTTTTTTTTTTTTTTTTTTGATACAGGGCTTCGTTCTTGTTGCCTAGGTTGGAGTGCAGTGGTGCAATCTGGGCTCACTGCAACCTCTACCTCCTGCGTTCAAGTGATTATCCTGCCTCATCCTCCCAAGTATCTGGGATTACAAGCCTGCCACCATGCCCAGCTAATTTTTTGTATTTTTAGTAGAGACAAGGTTTCACTGTGTTGGCCAGGCTGGTCTTGAACTCCTGACCTCAAGTGGTCCACCCACCCTGGCCTCCCAAAGTGCTGGGATTACAGGCATGAGCCACCATGCCAGGCCTGTCCTTTCTTTTTGACACCCAAATCTGATCATGCCATTCCCCCTGCTTCAAGCCCCTGATGGCAGGCCTGTACTGTTGGTGGCCTGTAGGAACATGTCTCCTCCTTGGCAGGGCCCATGATGCTCTGGGCGAACTGGCCCTGGCTGGTCCCACTGGAAGTTGCATTCCCTCTGTGATCTATTACACCTCTGGGGCCTGGACATGCTGTTCCCTGTGCCTGGAAGGGCCTTTTGCCTCTTCTCCATCCAGCTCAGATGTCAGCTCCTCGCTGTATCTTCAAGCAGAGTCTGGCTGCCCTCCTCTGGGCTTCCATCTGCTTGGCTCCGGTGTTCCATCGTGTGGTCCTCGTTTGTTTAAGAGACATTCAATTCCTCCAGCACGCTTCCCTGTCCTTGGAGGGCAGGGACCAGGTGTCGTTTATCTTCATATTCACCCCACACTTCCACCTCTTTGAGTCTGAATGTACACCTGGCATATGTTAAATGCTCAGAGGTTGTGTCTAGATGAATAATAATGCTAATTACCGCAGTGTCGCCTTGCATCTGTAATGCACATGATGATTGGAAAGCTCTCGCACCTTTGCATTTTCTTCTTGGTCCCAGTCTGGTGCTGACTTGCAGTGCTGTCCTCCATATGCTAGCTTATCTCCCTGGGCCTCAGTTTCTCTGCCTGTGCATGATCTGTAGTCGCTGTCACCTGGAGGCTCTTGTAAAGATGAAGTGGATGCTTATTTAAGAACGTGTTTGGAACCGAGTTCTAGACAGACAGAGGCTGTCATTGTTTTTGCTCATCTTGCCCTTGGACTCTGCAGCCGATCACCTTGCCAGATGGGAAGAGCCACAGGAGAGCATAAGCCTGAGGTGGCTAATAATCTGTATTTTTCTTTGCCCTACATATTTGTGTGATGCCTGATGGTAATGGATAGCCGCAAAGACTCATTATGTCCTGTGTAGCTTCAGGGATATGCATCTTCCTTCTGTGTTACTGATTGGGAGGTTGAGCCCACAGAGAACCTTCCTGAGCTCACAGGTGAACCCTGCTGCAAGAAACTCAGTATACGAACATCCAGACCAATAAACCAGTGGACGGTATTGAAGCAATTTTAAAAAATGGTTCTTCATGTGAAGAAGGGATCCACTGGCATTTCTTTAAATAGGAACCCATGGCTGTTTTTAGGTTGAAAAGTTAAAACCTACCTAATAATGAATGTGGTGGGCCAGGAAAGGGGAGAGCAGAAAAGCCTGAAGCTGTGGTATTAGTTTCCACTGATGGTGAATGAGAAATGAAGATAAAACACCTCTGAAGAAGCGCGTCTCTCTAGAAATAGATCTGGATTTGCAGGCATTCCATTTATGGGCACCTGTTTCAGAAGTAGGTCTGTGGTTTTAACAGACAGATCCCCATAACAATCTTCATTTACACAAAGGACTTTTATTCTATAAAGCATTGACTTGTAAACTTTTGCATTTCTTGAGACAGTAAAATATCTCTTTCATCAACCCCCATAAGGGAAGGGCACTGACCTAGAGTTATGTTCTTTTAATTTTACCAAGTAAGAATTTGAGTAATAAATTTACTATCTTTTTGTTTTTTTTAGATGGAGTCTCGCTCTGTTGCCCAGGTTGGAGTGCAGTGGTGCAGTCTCGCCTCACTGAAAACTTCACCTCCCGGGTTCAAGCGATTCTCCGGCCTCAGCCTCCCGAGTAGCTGGGACTAGGGGTGCGTGCCACCACACCTGGCTAATTTTTTGTTTTTTTTAGTAGAGATGCGGTTTCACCATGTTAGCCAGATGGTCTCGATCTCCTGACCTCATGATCTACCCGCCTCGGCCTCTCAAAGTGTTGGATTACAGGCGTGAGCCACCGTGCCCGGCCAATAAATTTACTATCATAATTATTTTATGAACAGAGCATTTTACTTCAATAGTTGAATAAGCATTTTTTGAGAGCCAGTAGCCCCAAACACTGTGCTAAGTAGTGGCTGTTTAATGGCAGACACATTAGGCATGGCCTCTGCTCTGATGGCACTTAGATTTGGGTGGAGGAGGGGCATGAAACAAGCCAATACATAAGGACACATGGAAAGGGGGGCTCTGAAGAGAGACAGGGAGCTAAGATCCAGGTGAGCGGAGACGGCTTGCCTTTTGGTGACATTGTCAGGGAAGGACTCTCCTACAGAGATGCAATAAGCAAGGACAATGAAATTGAGACACAGAGTGAGAGAGGAGCTGATTAAGGAATAAGTGCTCTGGGAAGAGAAAACTGCACGTGCCAAGGCCATCAGGTGGGAAAGAGCTTGATGTGCTCAAGATCAAAAAGCAGAAAAAGCCTGACAGACATGTCTCAGGATACAGAATGACTCTTTAAATGAAATACATTCGGCCAGGCTTGGTGGCTCACGCCTGTAATCCAAGCACTTTGGAGGCCAAGGGGGGTGGATCACCTGAGGTCGGGAGTTCAAGACCAGCCTGACCAACATGGTGAAACCCTGTCTTAAAAATATAAGTAAATAAATAAATAACTAAATGAAATACATTCAGCTTTATGAAAACTTATGACAACGAGTGTCTTTCTGTCTTGCTTTCTGCGTTCTTTCCTTCCTTGCTTTCCTCCGTCTTTATTTGGCTGTGGCCTCATGAACGTTCTTCTTGGCCCAGCACTACAATCCTATTAAAGAGGTCATGTGTGGGGAGTATAGACAGTGTGCCGAGGGGAGCGGGGGGCTGGAGGTGTGACTCGCTGGGTGTCCTCCCTGACTCAGGGCTTGAGGAGCCTTGAGCCTGTCCAGCCTGTCCTGGCAACTTCTTGGAGTCTAATGTCCGTGTCCCTCAGAGCCAAGGGGGACCGGAGGCGTTGGCCACTGGCCTGAGAGTCACTTTCGTGAATGTGGATAAGCTGGTTGCAGCCTCACAGTTTGAGTTTTTGGACAAGCAAACAACTGCTAGATGTTTCCCCTCTTGGCCTTCAAGTTTCCGGCATCTGCAGGTTCCTCCTTAGGATTTGTTGTTTTCCCTGAAACAGGCTGGAATCGTTCCCTGGCAGAAAATAAGACTGGGCTGCACCAAGCTTTTCCACAGGCAAGCAGCTCAGAGCTGTGGATTGAATGAATAACTCATTCATTCACTTAACAAATACTTCCTGAGTGCCGACTATGTGCCTCTGTGTGTACAGTGCTGCGCAGGGCACCGCAGGAAGCAGAGGAGTGCCCACCACTGGATGCTCCTGGTCCACACGAGGGCATCTTTTGCCTCGAACTCTCCCTGTGTGTGTGGATCTTGTCACTTCTCCCAGGCTTAAGCTCCTCGTGGGAGGAAGCTTCTTTTCTCCCATTCTGACCCCTTGACACCCTTGGTAGGTGCTAGTGAATCTTGAATTATGTCTCTGACGTTTGCAGTCTCAGGGAACTCAGAGTCCTGAAAGATATGGTTGGGTTTTTTTCTTTGACAAAGTCTGGCTTCTCCTGTTAGAGAAAATCCCTCCCCTCTTGCTTCCATCTATCCAGTGTCCTTCTTTGACATAGGGTTTCTAAGGAGCAAGGGACGCCTGCTCCTTTCTCCCAAAGACTTGGCTTCTTCTGGAATTTTCTACAAGTGTCAGTCTACAGGGTAGTCTATTTTCATGTGTCGAGTTCCTTTTAAAAATAAAATCTGCATGTAAGGTATAAAGAAGAGGTGAGCAGGCAAAGCAGGGGCTATCTGCAGGAAATTCTGAGAGCCCTGTGTCTTCTTTGCACTACACAAACTGCCTTACATTGGTGACTCTATTTCTCAGGGTGAGGATGGGGTTTGATGGCTTGGGACAGGTTGAGCAGTGTTGGCTGAAGGCAAACAGAAGTCCACAAAGCCTGTCTTGATTGTTCTTCTTCCCTTTTCTGCACCCACCCCATGATGCTTGTCATCTCAAAGCACCCCTGAACTCTCCCTCGGGGATGGAGGTCTAAAAGTCTCTGCTCCCAGTGTGTGCTAGACCCACATTCTCAGCTGAGTTCTTCCTATTAAAATCCTGCTTCAGTTTTAGCTTCTAAGGTGCTTTTGAAACCCACAAGCCCCTCCTTTCCCTCCCTTGTCTTTCTGTACTTGTCTCTTATTCACCTTCAATTGAATAGGGGCCCAGGCAGAACTAGAATCCCTGGGAGGGTTGTTTCTCCAGCTTTCAAATGTCAAGGCTGGTGCCATGGTGTATGACTTTGTTCCCATGCTGCTATAAAGAACTGCCCTGAGGCCAGGTGCAGTGGCCCACACCTGTAATCCCAGCCCTTTGGGAGGCCAAGGTGGGTGGATCACTTGCAGTTAGGAATCCGAGACCATCTGGGCAAGAGGGTGAAATCTTGTCTCTACTAAAAATACAAAAATTAGCTGGGTGTGGTGTTGCTTGCTTGTGGTCCTAGCTACTTGGACTGGGAGGCTGAGGCATGAGAATCACTTGAACCCAGGAAGCAGAGGTAGCAATGAGTCGAGTTTGTGCCACTGCACTCCAGCCTGGGCAACATAGCAAGACTCTGTCTCAAAAAAAAAGAAAGGAAGAAAGGAAAAAAGTGCTTCCCAAGACTGCGTGATTTATAAAGAAAAGAGATTTAATTGACTCACAGTTCAGCATGGCTGGGGAGGCCTCAGGAAAGTTACAATCATGATGGAAGGGGAAGCAAACACATCCTTCTTCATGTGGCAGCAGGAAGGAAAAGAATGAGAGCTGAGCAAAGGGAGAAGCCCCTTATAAAACCATCAGATCTCATGAGAGCTCACTCACTATCATGAGAATAGCATGGGGGAAACTGCACCCATGATTCAGTTACCTCTCCCTGCCACCACATGTGGGGATTATGGGTACTACAATTCAAGATGAGATTTGGGTGGGGACACAGCCAAACCGTATCACATGGTGATAGCCCTGCTGTCCTGAACCTGTCCAAGGTCCCTGAGTGAAAGGATGAGGATCCCGCTGCTTGCCTCCCGCAATAGGTGAGGCCCAGATGAGGATGACAGAAGTACTATGAAGGAGGAGGAGCCCAGTCCTCTCATTTGCCACGCACAGTACAGCTTCTATTGCATCCAGGTTTGTGCGTCTCTCGGGTCTGTTTGAACCAGTGGGTTAAAGAGGAGCACTTAGATAACAACTGCTTTGTTCTCTCTTTCTCTCTTCTTACCCCTCTCTCTCTCAGTCATCTACCTCCTTACTCATCATCTGTCTTTTTCTATCTGTTTATCTATCCATGGGCACATGCGTGTAAACATAGATAAGTATGTATTTTGGAAAGTCTTACTTGCAAAGGAGGCCTACCTTGGGCTCCCCCTAAAGCATATCACATGCTTTGTGCATATATGTAGGTCCCTTGGAACAAAATACCTTCCTTCTAAGTTCCATAATCTGTCTTGACTGCAAGAAGAGGGTCCTGAGGCTTTTTTCCTAATAGTTTTTGTATTTAGTGGTGATGATGATATTGAATTTAGCCTGCCATAGTAGTCTGCAAGGGATGTCTGCACTTTTTCTTCTGCCCCTGTTTTGGGGGCTCCTCAGGGTCCTAGTACCCACTGGTCTGGCTACTTCCACAAGCTGGTCATTAATTTTTGAGCAAATGAGAGTCAAACTGCATAACTGAACTCATGTGGCTGTCTGCTATGGGCAGAGGACACTGCAGTATCACGGGTCTACTCTCTGGGTAATTGGCATTTGTGCTCTGGCTCCATATTGTGCTTCTTGTGAACATTAAAGGAAAGGCTCTTTTTACATGTGAGCAAAGATGGGCCCCTCAAGTAGCTATACGGTCTATTCCTGGGTCTATAAGAATCCTTGTAGGTTCATTGTTTTGGTGAATTTACCAACGTTCTCAGCCTTGTGGACTGAGACCATGGATTCACAGCACTCAACACTGTTGACATTTGGGCCAGAAAACTCTTCATTGCAGGAGGCTGTCTTATGCATTTTGGGGTGTTTAGTTGCATCACTGGCCTCTGCCTACTAAATGCCAATAGCACTTTCCTCTCAGTTGTGGCAACCACAAATGTCTTTAGACATTACCAAATGTCCCCTGCAGGGCAAAATTGCCCTCAGTTGAGAATCACTAGGTTAGCACATGAGGGAGGCTCCAGCCATTTGGGGAGAGCTAATAGTAACCAAATGCTTACAATTGTTATATAAAGTTGATATGCTAGTTCAAGTCATGAAAATTGTGTTATGTCACCTGGGATTCTAGGATAAGTTTGCTAACCCATTGTAGCTCTGGAGGCAGGCTCTGCAGAAAACCCAACTCTATGCTGAAACCAGAGTCACAAAAATAAATGTAGTAATTGCATGGTTTAATCTGGAGCTCCAAGTTATGCTAGTTCTGGAGTTATTCATGATAGTTCCATATAGAAAGAGTTCTTATGGTCAAATGAATTGGGGAAATATTGCATTAAAATCAAACAGATTTCTTTATTTCAGAATTTATCAGAGCCTTTAATATGCTAATATGGGCTAAAAGTCTCCTAAGGAATTGATATTCAGTGTTGGCCAAATTTATTAAAACTTGTGGAGAAATTCTTGAGACTATAGTTCACAATGTAAAGTGTGGAAAAATGGTTTATCAGCAACAGGTTGAGAAGGCTCAAGGCATCTATCCTTACCACCTGTAGGCAGTGCTAGGATGGGCACTGTCGTCCTGTGCTTGGGGACTTCCCTCCTCCTTGGCCCTCTTGGCTGGTCCTCGCTCCTCCCAGCCCTACCCCAGCCTCCGGCTTCTTGGAGATGATGTTAATGTGTTTAATCTGATTGACATCTAATCTAAAGTGATTGATTTTGCTTGTCTCCGCACTGATTCATCATTGGATTAATCTTGTACCTTTATTCTGCGAGGGCAAACCCTGTTTCTTAACTTTTTTTTTCCCCAGTGGGAATATCAGTGGAGGCCCAAGTGCTGCATCCTTTAGCCTATATTCTCAGGGTGTGCTGCGGACCATGGGAAGGACTGTTCGGGGCTCCTTCCCTCACTTGGGAAAGCAATGGGGGCAGTTGGCACTTGGGAAATAGGTACTGAGTGCCTGGGTGGATGATGAGTAACATCTGAAAGACAGAACCAGGGTTTTATCTAATACTTATTTCGAGGTGTGGTGCATCTGAAATCTGTGCACATGCTATGTAGCCGTGGAACATGCACAGCATGTGGATATGGCTCGGAAGAAATTTTCTGTCCCCTTTTTACAATCTAGATAAAACAAAATCATAACCCTCCTCCCCAGAGAAACAATTAAAATACCCAGACTGGCCAGGGGCTGTGGATCTTGCCTGTAAGCCTAGCCCTTTGGGAGGCCAAGGCAGGAGGATCACTTGAGATGGGAGTTTGAGGTTACAGTGAGCTATGATCTAGCTGTGCATTGCACCTAGTCCAGGTGAGAGAAAAAGACCCTGTCTCCTAAAATAAATAAATAAATAAATAAATAACAGCAACAGAACTCTCAGACTGTTACTAGGGAGTTCACAGAGGTCTTGGGTGCTGGAGTCCCTTCTCAGGGATCATGGTCCAAGCGGCAGAATCTAAATTCACACAGAAACAGCGTTCCTTGGCTGTTTCCTTATTCTCTGATGGAGCTGTGGGCTGCTTGCCAGGGACAGAGAGGGGCTAGAGGGATAAGAGGAAGTGTAGCAAGGCGCTGTAGGTGAGGGAAACAAGCCCCCAGAGCTTGGAGCAGCCACTGTCCCACCCTTCTAAGGAGTTGCCGTAAAGTGGGGAGTTGAGATGAAGGGAAGTGAGTGCTATTGGTTGATAAGAGAACTACCTGGGAGGTTGGGGGAGCGGCACTGGCATTGCTCCGAGGGATTTGAGGGCCCCCCAGGAACCCCCCAGAGGTGGCTTAGGGAGTGTTCTGTCAGCGAGTAAGAGGAATAACAGTTGGCTTGACTGAGATCATAAAGTTTATGTCTGAGATGGAAATCTGTGACATTTGGGTAGATATGTCCCTGCCCACCAGTGCCAGTAATTCACAGTCACTAAAAGCCAGTATCCCTCTTTGGCCACACTCATTTCCAAATGTTCCCCTAGGAGGGCGGCACGGTCCTCTGGTGAGACCCAAACTTGATGTGCTGATGCACGCGCCATTCAGTCATTCACCTAATTATTCATGCAGGCGATAGTTGTGGTCATTTCTGCCTGTCATGGCTGTTAATTTGGGAAGACTGGTCTGCTTCTTATATGCCAGCACTGTGCTTGGGGCTCAAGAGCATTACTACTTTTAGTTCTCAGAAAAATCCTGAGCTAGGTGCTGTTGGAAGAGCAGGTACTTGCCTGGGTTTCACAGGAAGCCAGCCTGGTCTGCATTTTATAAATAAGGAAACTGAGGCTCTGTAACTTGCCCAAGGTCAGCCTGCTAGTTAAGAGGCAGAGCTGGGATTTAGACCATTTTCACAGTTCCACATTGCCTTGGGGGAAGCCAGACACACCCACGGGAGAGTTAAATAACAACAGGAGTTACATAAGCCAGGACAGTAGTGCAGGGCATGTCACCAGGGAGTGTCTGATGAAATGCTAGGTGGCATAGAAAAACTAGTTGTCAGGGGACTGTGGAAGGTAGAATTCTCAGAGGGATGGGGCTAGGTCAACCTTTGGTGGAAGACGTGGGGCTTGTACCAGATCCTGAATCATAGAGTCTGATAGACAGAAAAGCAACAGAGTAGTTCCAAGTTAGTTTCTGAAAACTATAGGTAGGAGTTAGGCATGGGGGGTCACGCCTATATTCCCAGCGACTCGAGGCTGAGGCTGAGGCAGAAGGATCGCTTCAGGCCAGGAGTTAGAGACCACCTGGGCAACAAAGCTAGACCCCATCTCCACAAAAAATTAAAAAAATTAGCTGGGCTTGGAGGTGTACGCCTGCAGTTCTAGCTACGTGGGAGGCTGAGGCTGGAGGCTTGTTTGCGCCTAGAAGTTCAAGGCTGCAGTGAGCTATGATCACGCCACTGAGCTGCAGCCAGGGTGATAGAGATCCCAACTCTTAAAAAAAAGAAAAGAAACACAAATGGGATTTGAGCATCATTCTTTCTTATCAACTACTGTTTTTCAAACTTTTGGGTCTCAAGGTCAAAATTTAAATTATTTAAATTTAAATATTTTAAAGTTATTAAAGATTCCAGGGAGTTTCTATTTATTTGGGCTATATCTACCCATGTTTATCACATTAAAATGGAAACAGAGAAATTTTTAAATTACTTAATGAAAAAATAAGCCCATTACATGTTAATACAAAGGGCATATTTTTATGAAATAAATGATATTTTCCAAAACAAAAGTCTTAGAGGCATTGCACTGTCTTATATTTTTTGCAAATCTCTGTGATGCCTGCCTTAATAGAAGTCAGCTGGATTCCGTTATCTGCTTCTGCATTCAGGCTGTTGTCGTATCACATGTCATGTAGCCTCTGGATACTCCTGAGAGTAAGAGAGTGAAAGAGATAAAAAAAAAGTGTTGGTATTCTTGGAAGACTAATCACTACCTTGCAGACCAACGAAAAGGTTGCAGGGACTGCCCCACTCAGAGGTTCCCAGATCACACTTTGGGAACCACAGCTTACATTTAAACTAGGCAGAAGAGGGTGCTGAACTTGGGCAGAAACTTAGGTCTTGGATCTCCCTTGGGAAATGGGAAGATGAGGGAAAGCAGATGGGTCACCATCTTTTCACTTCCTGGAGCCATTGTGTGGCCCGTCTCTCTGGGTCTGAGTGTACTAAGCAGGTGTGATTCAGGAGTGGTGACGGATTTGGCCTGTTTCCACTTGGAGTCCTAATCTCACCTGTGTATGTAACAAAAGCTCCTCGTGGCTCTCTTCATAGAAACCTAGGAATGCATTGTAGTCAGTTAAAAGAAGGTTAACAGGGCTGGGCGCCGTGGCTCATGCGTGTAATCCCAGATCTTCAGGAGGTCAAGGCTGGCAGATCACTTGAGGTCAGGAGTTCGAGGCCAGCCTGGCTAACATGGTGAAATCTTGTCTCCACTAAAAATACAAAAATTAGCCAGGTGTTGTGGTGAGCACCTTAATCCCAGCTACTAAGGAGGCTGAGGCAGAAGAATCACTTGAACCCAGGAGGCACAGGTTGCAGTGAGCTGAGATCACACCACTGCACTATAGCCTGGGTGATGGAGTGAGACTGTCTCAAAAAAAAAAAGATAACAGCGTATTTATTCTCTGCTGACTGTGAAAAACAAATACGGGAGGCCAATTCTGCTCTCTTGGGACTTTCAGTCCACATGGTTTACACATGTGGTTATTCTTCCCCTAGAGATTCTTGTAGAAAATGCTGTGACTCCTCCCTGCTAAACTATGCAAGGGACGAGGAGAGGCCCCTAGGAGCCAGTATCCAGTTCACATGTGTTTCCAAGGCAGTCATTAGAGGGTGCCGTAATGAGCCTCAAGAGGCTTCCAGGGCCTGAGGTTGAAGTGTTAATTTTCAGCACAGATGTGCTTCTAGGCTTCTGGACGTTAGGTTAAGTGTGTACTGCTTGGAGCTGATCTGGGAAGGTGTTGTCTTTTTTCCAACCCATTTGCCCTGTTGATGGTCATGATTCACTGTTCCTTCTGCCCACTGTGGATTCTCTGCTACTCAGGACAGCTTACTGGTTTAACATTCTAGTACTTGTTTTTTGTTTTTTTTTTTGAGACAAAGTTTTACTCTTTCACCCAGGCTGGAGTGGAGTGGAGTGGCGCGCTCTCGGCTTAATGCAGCCTCGGTTCAATGCAACCTCCACCTTCCAGTTTCAAGAGAATCTCCTGCCTCAGCCCCCTGAATAGCTGGGATTACAGGCGTGTGACACCACACCCAGCTAATTTCTGTATTTTTAGTAGAGACCGGTTTCACCATGTTGGCCAGGCTGGTCTCGAACTCCTGACCTTGTGATTCGCCCACCTCGGCCTCCCAAACTGCTGGGATTACAGGCGTGAGCCACCGTGCCTGGCCCCAATACATGTTCTTTTAATTTTTTCATTCTGTGATGACATGTCATCAGTTGTCCTACAATTGACCATTTCCCCGTGCCTCTTTAATTCTCTGAGACACAACGATATTGAAATCAGGCCAATTAATAACCCTGCAGTGGCTTCTAAGTGTTTAGAGGCCAAAGTAATTTTGACTTTCAAGTCTTATTGTTTAAGAAATACATTTCATAAGGTTTTAGCCTTATCTTTTAGGAGATCCTGCTTTCAATTCTTATTTTGAGCAGCTGGCAGTATAGAATCTCCACTTACCATTGCCTGGCTTCCGACTCTGGGCAGTGTGCTGGTATCCTGCTATACGCAGGCATGCCTTTTTTAATTGTACCTTGCAGATGTTGTGCTTTTAACAAATTGAAAGTTTGTGGCAAGCCTGTGTCAATCAAGTCAATGGCATCATTTTTCTACTAGCATATGTTCACTTCATGTCTGTGTGCCACATTTTGGTGATTTTTACAATATATCAAACTTTTTGGTACAGTTGTATCTGTTTGATGTTACTATTATAACTGTTTTGAGTGGCATGAATTGCACCATGTAAGATGGTGAACTTAATTGATAAATGTTGTGTGTGTCCTTATTGCTCCTCCAACTGGCCATTTCCCTGTCTCTCTCCCTCTCCTTCCACCTCTCTGTTTCTCTGAGACACAATGATATTGAAATCAGGCCAGTAATAACCCTGCAATGGCCTCTAAGTGTTCCAGGGAAAGGTAGCATCTCAGAGTTCTCACTTGAAATCAAAACTAGAAATGACAAAGCTTAGTGAGGAAGGCTTGTTGACAGCCGGGACAGCTGAAAGCTAGGCCTCTTGCACCAGACGGCCAAGTTGTGAATGCAGAGGAAAAGTTCTTGAAGGAAATTAAAAGTGCTGCTCCAGTAAATACATGGATAGGAAAGCGAAACAGCCTTATTGCTGATATAGAGAAAGTTTGAGTGGCCTGGATAGAAGATCAAACCAGCCACAACATTCCCTTAAGCCAAAGCCTACTCTGGACCAAGGCCCTAACTCTTTAATCCTATGAAGGTTGACAGGTGGGGAAGCTGCAGAAGAAAAATTGTAAACTAGCAGAGGCTAGTTTATGACGTTTAAGGAAAGAAGCCATCTCCATAACATAAAAGTGAAAGGTGAAGCAGCAAGTGCTGATGGAGAGGCTGTAGCAGGTTACCCAGAAGATCTCAGATCACTGCTGAAAGTGGGTACAATAAACAACAGATTTTCAGTGTCGATAAAACAGCCTTTTACTAGAAGAAATTGCTATCTTGGGCTTTCATAGCTGAAGAGAAATCAATATCTGGCTTCAAAGCTTCAAAGCCAGCCTGTCTCCCCCTTCATTAGGGGCTAATATAGCTGGTGACTAAGTTGAAACCAGTGCTCATTACCATTCTGCAAATCCTAGTATTCTCAAGAAGTATGCTGATTCTGCTCTGCCTGTGCTCTGTCAATGGTATATCAAAGCCTAGGGACAGCACATCTGTTTACAGTACGGTTTACTGAATATTTTAAGCCCACCATTGAGACCTACTGCTCAGAAAAAGATTTCTTTCAAAATGTTACTGTTCATTGACAGTGCACCTAGCCAACCAGGAGTTCTGATGGAGATGTACAAGGAGATTGATGCTGTTTTTATGCCAGTTAATACAACATCTGTTCTGCAGCACATGGATCAAGGAGTAATTTTGACTTTCAAGTCTTATTGTTTAAGAAATACATTTCAGGTCAGGTGTGGTGGGTCATGCCTATAATCCCAGCACTTGGGGAGGCCTAGGCGGGCAGATAACCTGAGGTCAGGAGTTCAAGACCAGCCTGGCCAACATGGTGAAACCCTGTCTCTACTGGGAAAAAAAAATAGCGGGGTATGGTGGTGGGCGCCTATAATCCTAGCTACTCAGGAGGCTGAGGCAGAGAATCACTTGAACCCAGGAGGTGGAGGTTGCAGTGAGTCAAGATTATGCCACTGCACTCCAGCCTGGGTGACAGAGCATGACTCGGCTCAAAAAACAAAACAAACAAACAAACAAACAAACATTTCATAAGGCTTTAGTTGCCAGAGATAGTGATTTCTCTGATAAATTTGGGCAAAGTCAACTGAAGACCTTCTGGAAAGGATTCACCATTCTAGATGCCATTAAGAACATTCGTGATGCATGGGAGAAGGTGAAAATTTCCACATTAACAAAAATTTGAAAGAAGTTGATTTCAACTCTATGGATGACTTTGAAGGATTCAGTACTTCAGTGGAGAAAGTCACTGCAGATGTGGTAGAAATAGCAAGAGAACTAGAATTAGAAATGGAGCCTGGCGATGTCACTGAATTGCTGCAATCTCATGATCAAACTTGAATGGATGAGGAGTTGCTTCTTAGGGAAAAACAAATAAAGTGGTTTCTTGAGATGGAATCTATTCCTGGTGAAGATTCTGTGAATAATGTTGAAATGACAACAAGGATTTAGAATATTACATAAACTGATAAAGCAGCAATAGGGTTTGAGAGGGTTGACTCCAACTTTGAAAGAATATAAATCGTAGATAAAATGTCATCAAACAGTTTTACATGCTAGAGAGAAATCTTTAGTGAAAGGAATAGTCCATTATGTGGCAGACTTCATTGTTGTCTTATTTTAAGCAATTGCTTCAGCACTTTCTTGCTGTGGGGTTGCCACAGCCACCCCAGCCTTCAGCAATCGCCACCCTGATCGGTCAGCAGCCATCAACATCGAGGCAAGATCCCCCAGCAGCAAAAAGAGTACAATGTGCTCTGAAGGCTCAGATGATCATTAGGAGTTTTCTTAGCAATCAAGCACTTTTCAATGAAAGTATGTACATTTTTAGACATAATTATATTGCACACACAGTAGACTACATATAGTGTAAAACATAAATTTCACATGCACTGGGAACAAAATACTTTTATGACTTGCTTTATTATGGTTATCTGGAACTAAACCTTCAGTATCTCTGATGTATGCCTGTACTTTTGATTCTCAGGATACATTCTTCTAAAAAATATTACTGATTTAAGGGGTCAGATATGTCCTGGGAGCCTATCTGTTTGATGTTACTATTTTATTGTGGAATAGAGATAATAAGAGTGACTGTCTCACAGAGGTGGAGTAGCAGCGACAGTATGAAGTATTAAGCTGCAGCCACCCTCCACAGAGACCTCTGAACTCAATAGGGGATGGGGCAGGAGTGAGCCCTCAGTCAGGACAGTCTGGCCTCTGATCCTTTTGCCTCAGTCATCAGCCCTCCTGTTTTCCTAGGTGACATAGAGAGCGTGTAGGGTAGCTGCCGGGTGGTGGAAAAAGAAGCAGAACTGAATTCCAGGGCTGACTTTGCTGCTTGTGAGCTGGGTGACCTTGGGAAAGCCACTTAACTTTTCTGGGCCTTACTGTCCTCACGGGAAATAAGATTAAAAATGTATGTGAAGGCTTAATATTGACAAGCTCTATTGGGTTTAAGATTTGACCTTAGAGTTCTTATTAATAGACCTGCCATTTGCTAAGCAAATCTTCTAGATAAAGATGTATATCTGGATGCATGTCATAGTGCAGTCCCTTTTTGCCCAAGGTGAAATTAATTTTTTGTGACGGGGAATAGTTAATCTTTGTTAGGTAAATGATGCAGTCTTCTCCGGAGTAGAAAATTTTGTGTAGATAGAAATGGCTTTCCTACCTTTTAAGGCCATAGTTATTTATTTAGCATTAGCCAAGTACATGGTGATGTGGGAGATATGGTAAGATCCTTTGGGAGTCTTTTTATGGAAACTGATGTGTATTGAAGATAGAAGACAAGCAATGGCGGAATGTTGTGTATGTCCAACCAGTGCACAAAAGTGGGAGTGGGTACCTCTAATGGGAGAGATCAGTGGGGGCTTCCTGGAGGAGGGGGTTCGAACTCTGCCTAAAAGATAAAGAGGATTTGGACTAGGAGGGAGGACATTCCAGGTAACTTAGAGGATTTGACCAAGCTTTTGTACAATATCTGTCATTCCGCCCAGATGTGCTGGCCATCATTTGCTCCCTGTTGACTTTGGTTTCTTCCCATTACATTGGTTGGACTCTGCTCCATTTTTTTTTTTTTTTTTGAGATGGAGTCTCACTCTGTGGCCCAGGCTAGAGTGCAGTGGTATGATATCAGCTCATTCCAACCTCCGCCTTCCAGGTTCAAGCGAATCTCCTGCCTCAGCCTCCCAAGTAGCTGAGATTACAGGCACCTGCCACCACACCCAGCTAATTTTTGTATTTTTAGTAGAAATAGGGTTTCACTATGTTGGCCAGGATGGTCTTGATCTCTTGACCTCGTGATCTGCCCTCCCTGGCCTCCCAAAGTGCTGGGATTACAGGCATGAGCTACTGTGCCCAGCCAGACTCTGCTTCTTGACTCCACATTGGATCATGTATTTTTTAAAGTAAACTCTGGGAACCCAAGATGGAATATAAAGCCCTCACTGGCTTAAGCCAGGCTGAGGGAGATGGTCTCTTGGGTAAACACCATGCCTCGCTTTCTGTTTAAGTGTATCTTTTTTTCAAGCCTGCTCCTTCTGTGTAAGTGTATTTTTTTAAAGTGTGACTCCACATCCTTTCAAAAGGTCCTTTGTATCCCATCAAGGGAATAAGATGATGAGTGAGAAGCTACTCTAAATAAATAAAGGGTAATATCTATCTGACTTCAAAGGGCAAAGGATCAAGGTTAGGGCAAGTAGAAATTTCTCCCTCTTGATTTTAGGTGAAATCTTTTTTTTTGTTTTATAAGACCCTAATTGCCTGCCTCATACCTATAGGTCCAGCATTCCTGGAGGCTGGACTAGCAAGCCAGACAACAATCTAAACAATGCCAGTTCACCAGCCCTTTCTTCACCAGAACCCTTCCCCCGGCACTCCCACGCCCAAACACACGCTCGTCACAGTATCCTCTTGTGCACGCTACCTGCTTTGATGCTGGTGCGTGTGCTATTGGGTGTCATTTTATATTGCACTTGTAATGTCCACATGCCACTGGAATCTTTGTATCTTAGTCACAGACTTCTAGAGTATCTGAGCTGGAAGTAAGCTTCATTCTCAGCCCCTTGTTTTACAAATGGGGAACTGAAAGCCCAGCTTGTCTGACTGTCAGTTGAGGTCTCTCTTCGCCAGTTCATGGTTTGTTTTCAGTATCTGAGCAATAACAGCTGCTACTTATTGAGGGCCGATGGCGAGTGCTTTTCACGCATCACGTCACTTATTTTTCATAACAACTGTATAAGGAAGGTGTGATGATCAGCTCTCCTTTCAGATTAGAGAGGTTGAGTAATGTGTTTAGAGTTGGGTGTTGGAGTCGGTGTTAGCAGAGATTTGAACTCAGTACACAGTGGCACTGGGGCACTGGCTCCTAGCTGGTAGGCTGTGCTGCACCGTGTTTGCCAAGTGAAGCTTCCTCTGTTCCCCCTTCTTCCCTCACTTTCCATCCTCTTTCTTTTTCACTGCCCCACCAGGGATCTTGCTCTCGACTTGCCAAGGTTGGAGTCTGACCATGGCTACCATGATGACTTGGAAGCCTGGACTCCAAAGGAAGGAGCTCCAAAGCTTTGATCCATGGTTCAGAGGCATTGTCCTTGGGACCTAAAGGAGCTGATGCCACATCACTTATATCAGGATCCTTGCTGTTTAAGGGCAGTGGAGGACACAGTTCAGTTTCTGTTTGCACTGGCTTATGGGAGACTGAGCAAGATAGAGTAGAGAGAAAGTAGATGCAAGGTGCCATGAAAGCCATCCTCAGCTCAGGCCTGTGTCCTCATAGCAGGGGTCACTGCATCCGCTTTATTACCAAAGGGTGTGATCCTAATACTGCTATGAGACAGCCAGCGTAGATGTGATATTAAGCCAAGTAGGCCCTCCCTGCAGCCTCCACCATCTGCATCTGTGTGTCCCCCTTCATTACTTTTCTGATTCCTTTTCCCCCCTCCAATAGCAGTAGCCTGAAGGCTATTTTTCAGGCCCCAGTGAGGCTGTGATCACTGACCCTTGGCTTATGAGAATTTTTACATCGTTTTGAAGGATGTGCATACTCAGGAATGCAGCTATTTTTGAATCTGTACTAAAGATTCTAGGCTGTGTCCTCCATGGGGGCATCTTTTTAAAATTTGAGCAGAAAATATTCCAAGGGACATTGGTGTGCAACGGATGGGCCTGCATGCTGACGCTGATTAGGCCAGAGTGAGGCGGGGCTGCACTTGCCATCCTTGACCAGAGGAAGAACTCGTACTGTACCTCCACCTTGCCTCAGGGGAGCAGATTTGTCAATGGTTTAGGAACCTATTCAAAGCCTGGAGTGCAGGTCCTAGATCGCCCCGAGGTCTTAAGACAGGAACAGATCAGTATGGAGGAGATCTTTGGATCCTGGGCAGTTAGCATTTTTTAAGGGTGTGGGGTCATAATTTTATAGTTCAACAACATTGACAGTAATTGATGTTTTGAGTGCCTTGGTTACCCTGGATTAGAAAAGAGGAAGAAAAACAGAAACCACACACTAAAAGGGCAGCACTGAGGTTACAGTCATGTTACCAAAGACGCCTGAAGAGCCGTTTGAAGATAACAGAGCACAACATTGGAAAAAAAATTTTTTGGAGACAGGGTCCCACTCTGTCACCCAGGCTTGAGTGCAGTGGTGCAATGGTCGCTCGCTGTAACCTCAAATTTTGGGACTCAAACAATCCTCCCATCTCAGCCTCCTGAGTAGCTAGGACTACAGGTGTGGGTCACCATGCCCGGTTAATTTTTTTAATTATGCAACTTTTTTTTTTTTTTTGTCAAGACAGAGTCTCCCTCTCTTGCCCAGGCTAGAGTGCAATGGCCAATCTCGGCTCACTGCAACCTCTGCCTCCTGGGTTCAAGCAATTCTTGTGCCTCAACCATCCAAGTAGGTGGGATTATGTGTGCAACACCACACCTGGCTAATTTTTGTATTTTTAATAGAGACGGGCTTTCATCACATTGGCCAGGCTGGTCTTGAACTCCTGGCCTCAAGCTATCTGCCCGCATTAGCCTTCCAAAGTGCTGGGATTACAGGTGTGAGCTATCATGCCCAGCTAGCACAACATTTTCAGTTGTCAAGAGTGACCAGTTTCTTTTCTGTCTCTAAAGAGACACTTCTCCCAAGGAAATTTCTGTTAAAAAAAAAATAATTTTGTCTGTCTGCCCAACAGATCATGGGAGACAGAGTGCTGTTATTTGTAAAACTTTTTAAAAAATACATTTTTACATTCATGGAACATGACAGTGAGATTCCTGGATTTACCTAAAAGGAAAATCCGACTGGTGTGAAAGCACAAGTGGAAGCTGCTAATGAAAAGTTTGAAGCGAAGGAAATAGGAAGGTGGGACTAGTGGGAACCTGGGTGCTTTCTAACCAGACAGAACTCTCAGGCAGAAGGTGGCTACTGTGGACAGTTTAGCGACTAGTGAGTTTTAGGGCCAGTGGGTTTCTGTTACTAGTTAGCACTGGCCTTTGTGTTTAGAGAGGAAGATGGTTATTACAGCTAGTGTCAGGAGAGCAAGGGATGGCTTAATGGAGGGATGCATGTTTTTTGCGTATGACAGCTCAGCCTCTTGGGCTCAGAGCTTCACTTGGAAAGAGCAGCTCTATTCTTTATGGTTTTCTGGTCAGTATTTTAGGACCATCAGTTCTGTGGATCATGCAGTTTTGATGCATAAATGTCTGGCCTGAGAGAGATGCCAAAAAAAGAAATGGGGACATGGAGTAAAAATCATTTGTCTGGAGGTTATTTTTAAATTATCATCATTTTTTTCATTGTACTTTGGGCTCTGGGGTACATGGGCACATCCTGCATCTTGCAGGATTGTTGTATAGGTACATACATGCCACGGTGGTTTGCTGTCTTCATCCACCCCCTCACCACATCAGGCATTTCTCGCAGTGTTATCCCTCCCCATCCTCCTCGCCCCCCATCCCACTGTCCCTCCCCTCCCCCCCACCTAGCCCTGTGAGTGTTGTTCCCTTCCCTGTGCCCAAGTGTTCTCATTGTTCATCACCTGCCTATGAGTGAAAACATGCGGTGTTTGGTTTTGTGTTCTTGTATCAGTTTGCTGAGAATGATGGTTTCGTTGACTGAGTCTCTTCAGGAAACTGGGAGAAGTTAAGTTTCCTTCTTTAGTTCTCAAGTTCATTTTAGATATGAGAGAAAGAGGCTCAGAGACATTAAGTGTCTTGGTCATGATTTTGTGGTTCCTAATGGGGAGACCTAAGCCTGAAAATCAAGAATTTTCTGAATTCCTGGATTTTTTTCTTTTTGAGATGGAGTCTTACTCTGTTGCCCAGGCTGAAGTGCAGTGGTGCAAACAAACATGGCTCCCTGCAGCCTTGACCTCCTGGGCTCAAGTCATCCTCCTACCTCAGCCTCCCAAGTTGCTGGGACCATGGGTGTGTGCCACCACACCTGGCTAGTTTTACAATTTTTTTGTGGAGACAAGGTCTCACCGTGTTACCCAGGCTGGTCTTGAACTCCTGGGCTCAAGGTGTCCTCCCAAAGTGCTAGGCTTACAGGTGTGAATTAGCGTACCTGGACAATTCCTGGAGCTTTGTACGGCTGCAGTCTTCCATCTGTGATGCAAATTAGGCTTTGAGAATGACCTCCTACTCCACAGAACTCTGTTTTTCACTGTCAGCCACAGTCTTGGAAATTTCACCCTTAGAAAGTCTTTCCTGTAACTTAAACCTTGTTATGAGTAGTTAAGATACAGATATTCTAGAGAAGGGCCATACCATCTTATCAGTCATGTGAACCTCAGTATAAATGAAATTTATGAGCGCTTTTTTGGAACAGACTGTCGTTGGAGGAGAAGGAAAGAATATAGGGGCCCTGGACATCCCAGGACAGGCAAAGGGCTCCATGTGGGGAGGCTAAGGACAGATGTGTCTCAGGGACCCAGGTTTTTCTATAGGTGAGCCCTGAATGCCATTTTCAGTACATTCTACCCAGGCTGATAATGTTAAAATATTTGGATATGTTGAGGTTCTTCATATGTTAGCATCAACTCACAGGGCAGATTTACGTTTCAGAGTACCTGTCATATAACCAGATTACTGACTAATGAAATACAGTATTGTTGGTCATTCAAAGAGGTAGATATCAATGAATAAAGAAACCTAATAGGTTTATTAGGATTATTATACATTATAATGTATTGTTACATGTTTTACTTCTAACTTACTTTGGACAGTAGTAGTAGTGGTAACAGTAATCATAATAATATCTTAGATGCCGCTGCCTCCAGGAAGTCTTCCTGGATCCTCCAAATCCAGCTACGGGCAGCTTTCTATGTGCATTTGTAGTGTCTGTCTGCACTTTCCTTATCCAGCACTTAACACACTATTTGGTATTTTCCTATTTGTTTATCTGTCTCTTTCACTATCTTTCTCAAATAAGATTCTTCATCTGGACCACAGAACAACAGCAACAAAAAACAACACAAGTGAACTGTTTTCTCAATTCTCCTAAAGATGGTACATGATTGGTAATTTCAGACGAACAGAAGTTAAAGGATTATAATTAATGGATGTCCTAGATCAGGGGTCAGCAACTTTCTTCTCTAAAGCATCAGAGAGTAAATATTTTTAGCTTTGCAGGCCACACAGTCTCTGCGAAAACAACTTGGCTCTACCATTGTAGTGCAAAAGCAGCCATAGACAATACAAATAAATGAATTTATTTATAAACAAAGACAGTGGCTAAGGTTTGGCCTTGGGGCTGTGGTTTACTGATGATTCCTTGTGGCTTAGGGCTTGAGAGTTTACTTAGAAACTGGCTGAGGAGGTATTTGACTTACTGAATGTGAGCTCAAGGCAGGCAGAGATTCTGACTTGCTTCTCACCTTTTCCCTGATGGCTGGCCTTGTCCTGGTACACAATAACTGCTCAACAAATAGTAGCTTGCTTGCTTGCATTCATTCATTCATTCATTCATTCATTCATTCATTCATACATTCATTCATTCATTCATTCAAACAAGAATTTGTTGAGTGCCTGTTGTGCTCCAGGCATGATTCGAGGAGCATGGGATATATGAGCACAGAAAACAGATAAGGTCTGTGTCCTCATGGAGCTCATATTTTAGCAAGGGAAGACAAATAATACACAAGAAATATAGTAAATCATAAATGATGTGATATGTGATAAGATGATAAAGGCCACAGAGAAAGAAAAATTACCAAGCAAGGTAAGGGGCGTTGGAATTCCTTGGCGAGGTGCGGGGTGGTGAGGTGCGAGGTGGCGGGGTGGCGAGGTGCGGGGTGGCGAGGTGCGGGGTGGCGAG